>NW_017299465.1:542804-559328 GCF_001594075.2 Trachymyrmex cornetzi
TAATATAAATATATATATATATATATATATATATATATTTTATCAGAGAGAAATCTTGTAGATTTAACTAGAATTCTGAATTATTTATTTTCTAAATTTCCACCAGAATTCTAATTAATTCAATTAAACATTTTTTTCTGTGAAAGTACTTGTTGCATTTCGTGAAATAAATGTTGGGAGTTGTTCACATACTTACAGTTAATACAATTTACTTTATTGTAAGGTAATCACTTGAATGGATTTACTATAATTTAACGTACTTTTTATTTTACACCTCCTGTATTTTTACTTTCAGACAAGTAAAGTATATATCATATATCATATATTCAGCAAATAAGCCAGAATATTTTTTGTTAGTCTTGTATAAAGGTAAAAATGATTCACTCACATTTTTCTCCGTTCATTCTTGTCCATAGCGACGCCATTTTGGTACTGCGAAAGGTGGTCCTTCAAGCAATGCGGTTGCAAATGCGACGGCAGAATTCCGAGGCGCGATGAAGGGAAGACAAAACTGCGGAGTGCAAGGGAAGAAATCCCAGAAGTCTGTGTGTAACCTCTGGAAATTGACAGGGTTGAGAGATCCCGAGCACTTCTCGACATTTTTTCGTCTGTTTCCATCCCGAGAGCGTGTCTCTCGATAATTGAAGACAAATTGCTTTGAAAGCCTGTAAATGCAAGAGTGTACACTCGGCAGTACCAACTTGACACTTTTTACATCTGTTGGATGGATTTAGCAAGAAAACGTGGGCGCGCCTTGAAAAAGTACATTAGCGTAAAAATGTGCGACTTTGTAAGACTCTTACTCACGTGAATAATGGACAATAATTGCTAACCGCGCGTGCACGATGTCTAAGTGAGCTAGAACGTGTGTTCGCGAGTTAGCATTTCTCTATTACTCGTTCTTTACATAAAATTATTGCCCGGCTTTCCAACACGCTTGAAGTTTCTCATTGTCGATTCCTAAAAAACTCGCAACTAGTCGTAGCGGGTCACAATTTAACGGCGCATCGCTATCAAGTTTATTAGCGATTGATTGATACTTACTGCAATTTGTGAAAGCTCCGTAACGATTCTCATCGATATAACGGAGTGAAAAGCGAGTTTAACGTACAAGTCCTCGATATTGTATTCGCGCGAAAGCCCGCAGAGGTCGGAAGCAAACTTAATGAAGTGCAATGCGCGGAGCACACCGTGAAAGTTGATCGATAAAGATCTAAATGAAAGTCGCGGAGGGAATATAAAATGACTCTCCGGAGAGCAACTACTTTGCGTAGGACCGACCGGTTTACCGGGGAAAAGAGAGGAAGGACGTTTCGCACGTTACGTGTTCTACACTGATTGGGAACTTGCCATCTATAAGTCAGAGCTCGTCTCGAATGAAAATAAATAATTTAGTTTAGCTAGGCGTACCGCGCACACGTACCTACACTATATACGGAACAAAAATTAATTGGGTGGTACAGGAAACCTATAACTTACTGCGCGAATTCAACATCTATAACTAGAAAGATTTGATGGTTTAACAAATCACTAATGTTATTCAGCTGTCAACTTTGCTGTTTTAACATAGAAAATTAACTGTCTGTATATTACGACTGTAGATTTGCTAAAGTTTTCAGCTGTTTTTTTTCCGTGATGTATTCACATAAAATAGATTCACACAAAATAGAAAAAAAAATAGATTAGATTGTTCAACAAAGTTATAGCTTGCTGGGTAAGTTCGTCTATAATTGAAAAGACTTGAGATGGTTCAACAAAGAAATCGTGTCTGTAAACAATTATTAGTATGCTAATTCAGCGAATTCTTTGTTGCGATAAAAATTGCTAATATAATAAGTTTCCTTCATTGTAACAGCAAAAATATGTGCCATCTTAGCTAACATGTTTTGTTCAAAATTTTGATCTATAAATTGGATTGATTTTCATAGAAAGTTTTTTTTTGTTGCATTAATAAATTTGCTATGCTATTACAACAAATATGATTACTTATAATCCTTAATTTTATTCAGTTGTACTACTTTAATATAGAAAACTAGCTGTCTGTATATTACGACGATAGATTCACTAAATCAGTGAAATTTTTAGTTGTTTTAACAAATCTTTGTTTCCCATGTTCCCCTTCCTTTCATGTATTACACTATAAAAAATGAAACATTTGCAGCCATCGCGAAATTATTGCAAATGACGGTCGTTGATTTTATCGTTAATGAATCGTTGGTGATTCTCAACGCATTGTTACTTTCAAACCTATTAGGTCTCAATTAGAGCATCTCTGGCTTATCTTCCTATCTGGGATAAACAGTGAGAACGATTTTAATTTCCCTCGCGTTTGTCTTTGTGAAGAGGTATGGGAACGAAATAATTTAGATCCGAAGGAGTGCGGAATTCTTGGATGTTCTCGTAAAAGTGTAGAAAAAATAGACCTCGATCCAACACGTAAGTGTCGGGATGTCAGACACCACGACACGCATTATTTCGATAATTAGGAAACTTTTTTTCGGACGAAGATGTCGATGCCGTCTTCTCACGAACTGGTCCGAGAATTTGGACCTTGTTCGCAGGTTCGGTCTATAGATAACATATGTCTGGACGAACCGGCCAAAACTTCCATCATGTTCTGCTCCAATCTATTTTCGACATATCACGGAGCCACCTCTTATTTACCCGAATTATCCGGCGACGGGATGTTCTTTATCGAAACATTTCGTTCAAGAAGCTTTCTATGGCAATTACTTACAAACGATTAATAAAGATAGAAATCAGAAAATGTTTCTAGCATGGTGCGTTTTCCATGAGATACTAAATTTTAAATCGACCGTTTTTAAAGAGAAGAAGAATATGATGGTACAATTATTTCAAGGTTACTCACTGCAGTTCATCTTGGATTGTAATATCAGAAACGAGAAAAATACATAAAGAAAATTCTTACAAACTATATTAAAATGTATTTTTTATTAAAACATTTGCAATTGATAGAATAGATTATAATAAAATATATTGAAAACTTCTCTTATATTCCGGTAATCAATAAATAACTCATATATTTGAAACTGAATTGTGTCTAACCAGAAAACCACGAAACAAATATATAACAGCTAAATATATATATATAGCAGCTGAAGATAAGTATGATTTTATTAAAAATAAAAGAAGTATTTTATATTTCTTAAGTGTGCACTATCAAATGCAAAAATTATTTTATTGAAAAATGTTTCTTTCAAAATATATTTTGCAAGAACTTTCATTATGTGATCTATGAGTGATCAGCAGTCTTAGAGTCATAGCACACAGAAGAACTTGATCAGTAAGACGTAAGCAGTAAGGAAATCAACATGTTGGATTCGCTACTGCTTACATTATAGCCTTACGGTCTCTACTATGATTGGCCAATTTGCTTACAGTTTACATTTTACTGCTTAGTCTTTTGTGTACCATAGCCCTTAACGCGACCTTAGCAGAATGGGTATCTATATCTTCGCTGCGTTTGCGTTTTAATTCTCGTCGTACATTCATATAAGTCCTGAAATGCTAGCGACGCCACGTTCAATCAGTGACAAAGGAGGCCTGAAGGCCTTGGCTACGGGATTCTGAATACGTGATATCAACTACTTTACTCCGCATACACAGGAGTTATGGCCTTGATCCATACCGTGGGCAAGTTGCGCTGCACCTTCGCGTCGTCGTCGCCGTCGCCGTCATCGTTGTCGTCATCGTCGTGCACACGGTAAGTCGTGTGCGTCGCGTGGTACTCACAGGCACGAACACAATGCGCGGTAATTGAGTTACAGAGGCATAGCGCCCTCATGGACAACTCTTCAGCCCGAGAGCGGTTCCACACGTGGACGACTCGACAGAATTGCGGGCCCGATCCAGCTGCATCCAAATGCATCCTTCAGATACTAATAGACTAATTTTCCCTTGGATTTTCTTTTGGAAGATCATTTAAAGCTGCGTCAGTAGCATCCTAGAGATCTCTGAAATTATTGCGATAAACGTATCTACCTGACATCTCAATAAACACCTAGTTACATGTAACGTATTTGTTAGTTAATTGTAATCCCATTCAAAACAATTATACAACTGTAATATAGCATGCGTATTGTTATAATTTTTATATACATATAACGAATTTAAATAGATTTTCTGCGAAAGATCTTGCGTGGACTTGAATGCTTTTTATTATTTACTAGTTTTAGTTTGTAAAGCCTTGTCTCTCTATTTTTATTATACTATAATTATATTGTTGAGTGAGTGATATGATATAACACGTGTTATATTATAGCTATATTGTTGAATGAGTTTAATATATTATAGTTATATTGTTGAAAGAACATTATAACAGGAACTTTACATCATATTGTTTAATAGAATCCTTATGATGACTGGATTATTAAACAAACCAAATAAATACATGGAATATGCTTTCCCTTTTATGTATTCCAATGAGGGCCCAAGCAGAAAAAGCAATTTTGCAACTATTGTAAAATTCTTTGATATGACTAGCCTTTAATATTTGCCTTTGTGAGAAACTTGCCTTTAGTTCCTCACTGGATATAGATATATACGATCATATTGAAGACTCTTACAACAATTGAAAAGCTGCTCGTTTTACTGATCAAACATATTCATCGACAGAAAATGTTAAAACGCTGCGTTTTGCGCGCATATATTCGCAACGGAATTAACAGATAGTAAAGCATCTGTCTTCACGTTGGATCCACGTGCAACTTTTTCAGACGTCTTCGTCGCGCGCTTTCGCTTCTCTTCATTTTTTTTTGAAGTCTCATACGCGCGCGTACATAAACGCATAATCGCACGTCGCGAGGCTATAACGTTTTTCACACCGCGACAGTGCCGATCGATTATTTCTGATCCAAGTAATAATAATATGTGAATGTAATTGCTCCGTCGTTTAGATTAGCTATTAATTGCTTCCCCCTCGGTGTATTTCATATGATGGGTGTCATTTATGGCTGCGCCGTTGCCGCGCGAGAGAAACAACTTGATATTGCCTCTGGCGCAATTGGTTGTCTTGCACCGCGGGCCTTCACGAGTTTACCGTGTATGTATGTGCTTATATGACTCAGAAGGATCTTACGAACTACGTACAAATCCGATTTTGCGATTGAGATTTTTCTATTTTAAGAAAGGGAGACAGCGATCATATTTGTCATTCAAACAATATTAAGCTGTCAAGTTCAACATTAGAACACATATTATATTTTTTACAGTTAATAAGTCAAAATACAAAAAACAAAAAAGCCAATATTTTATCAGGAAACCCTTTTTTTTTAAAATACTCAGAAAATATTAACTAAAAGTAACGAAAAGTGATATTAACTTAAAGTAATATAAATATTATAATTTTACACTCAAAAATGTAATATATGTGTTATATTTATATCGTTGAATGTGAAATTATAATATATGTTACTTTTATTTACTAGGTAATTATATATATTTTAATTATATATATTTTAATTCCATATATATATAAAATGTATTACTTTTAATTGATATATTATAAAAATAACACATAATATATACGGGCTTAATTTAATCATATAACAACACGGGGACAAACTAGTACAATCTTATTCCTCTTTGGAGTTATACATCATTATTTCTACTGCATAAAACATATTTCAGCATAAAACATAAATAAATATATTACTTCCTCATTATTACCTCGATATTGATCCTAGCAATTCCATCTATAGTTACAGAGCGAAAAGCAGAAATCATAAAAACGTTGACATGGCGTCATCTATCGGGGATCTCTCGTATTAATCGAAGCATGTTAAATTTGGAGCAGAATTGCGAAACAGAAGGCAATTGACGTTTCAGTAATGCTACTTTCCAACTATAAAAAGAAATTAATTTTTATTTTTCAAGACATTCTTAGAATACATTAAACATTAAATAGAGAATATATTTCATAGCTCACTAGATTATAACTAATCCTATTGGATAAGCAACTAAAGCAAGTCTCTGCTCCCCAAAGAAGCTTAGGCTTGATCTACAGATCAATATAATATCTTGGCACTTTGATCTTCATTGCAGAGGTCAGAAAGCCATCCAAGAGAAGAAGATTAGAGCTAATCCCAAGGTTTCACAGGAATGTTGGGCTAATATTATCAATTTGCTGTATCCTCTATCGTGCTTTGTGAAGTGGTTTCCATCACCAATATCTTAGAGTCAGCATCGCCCTGCAGCAGGTCAGCCTCATCTTTTTTCACCTGGGTGCTTTCAGCAGCGCCAACAAAGGATTCCTCCTCTAAATTTTCCTCCTCATCCTCTGTCTCGCTACATTCACGTTTTAGCCGCATCTCTCGCTTGTGCCTTTCGCTCGTCTCGAAAAACTTCAACAAATCCTCGGTCACGTTGAACTCCAAATCCTCATTTGTATCGGATTGCGTGTCATTATCTTCCTCAGCATCGTCATTGTCGTTATCCACATAATAATTATAATTCTCCCGAGTGTCACGATAACCACGACTCTGAGCCAGGGATCTCACTTTGTCGCGCAGCAGTTTATTTTCGCGCTCCAGGGCGACGCAACGTGACCTCCACCAGGTTATGTTGTGTCTGAAAACCAACGAGATTCCTTTAATGATCTTGTTTTTGATTTTACCGTTGATTTAATAAAACTTGCGAACCTACCGTTTCTGCCATTCCTGGGTCACGGCGTAATTCTTCCAGAAAGCGTCGGCTTGCATCGTGCCCGTTGCTAGCGTCTCTCGTACATCCGTGACATACTCGGAAAAGGCCGTCCAATGACTTACGTTGAACCTAACCTCTCGCTCGCGCAGCCGTTTTTTCTTCAAGCGCTTCAAACGTCGCTTCCTCTTCCACTTCTTTCGTCGTTTCGCGATAGCACCAATGGCACATTCCGTCAATTCCATGCTCGAATTTTCTTTGTTACGAAAGGTCAGTTGAGTACAACTGACAGCTATACATCATTGTTTACGTTTCCGTGCACGAACGCCATGAATCGACGGAACCTGAACATAAATGGAATCTGATGTCTCCTTTGCTCTTGGGGGGAACTTCTATATAAATAAATAAATCCGATAAAATTAAAAAATGTATTTGTGAAAGAATTGATATCTTTGATTTCTATCACGAAAGGTTTCTCTGTGTATTTTGTGCTATATCTCTCTCTTTCTCTTTCTCTCAATTAATAATAAATTATAATGCTTATTAATAACATATCAAATTATTAATTTAATAATACATTAATTCCCAGCTTTTTAAATAATTAATAAATTGCATTTTAAGGCTGAATAATATAATCAAATGTTTCTCTATGCATTTTCTCCTATCAATTAATAATAAATTGCAATACTTAATAATATATTAAACTAATTATTAATTTTATACTATGTTACATTTTCAATTTCTATACATAATTAATTAATTGCATTTCAAGGCTGAATACTAATAAACAAAATTCAACAAAAATATAGAAGAGTCACAAAGTAATCATAAAAAATCCTGCAGAATGATGTTAGATATATATATTAGTTAATATTTACTTATTAAAGCGTATCTTTTATTAATCTTCCGGTCTATTAAATTATTTTAGACAAAGTGAATAATGTTCTGTTTCTACCAATGCGGTCTAATTTTAATTTTAGTTCGATATAACTCTTCATCTTTTTCTAGTTTCATAGACTTCTTATAGAAATCTGTGTTTAGTTCTAAGAATTAGAAAAAGATTAAGAGTAAGTTGAACCAAAATTCAAGTTCAGCTACATTGGTAAAAATGAGCATAATAGAAGGGAGAAAACTGCATATCGAGGATATATGAAAGATTAAATAGGTGATTTTTATTAGAAATGTACAGTAAGCTTTATACAAATCTAGAAAAGAGACTGTAACTTAAGTAAAAGTTACACGTATATAACACTTATCGAGGTCTGAAGATGTTATCTTTAATCTGTTTCCGCGCGTTCGCGCATAACAATCATTGTGAGTTCTTCTACGCAATAAAATATGTGCATGTTTTTACACAATCATCAATTATAATCTCATTCTTTCGTCTCTGTACACGCAGTAAGTGTTATAAATATCTCAAAATTCAACACTACCATTAGTTACTTCTTAAAACGTATTCATTACATTCGTATTCTATGGTTTAGAATTTGAATCTCAATCACGATCAATCACAACGTTTAAAACAAAGAAAATAATTATATCTACCATCCAATTAAAAGAAATCTGATTAGACACATATGTTTAGGAACGTGCTTCTTATCGTTTATGCCTCGATTTAATTTCGTTGAAAGCTGCGTGAAAATTATTGTCAATAATATGTTTAAAATCAGCTACATTTTCAAACAAATCATAAGATAATGTGTAAATTTTCGTTCGCGAAAACTGAAACAATTATTTTATTCTCTGTTTGTGTAGACTTTCAATCAGCTTTCTGTTAGTGAATGATTGTAAAGGTCCAATCCTGACCTCACATATACGACAGGTTCAATCCGCGTTCAAACGACACTTCATCATCTCCTAATTTAACATTGGCGCTACCTGTGCTATTTCGTCTCGAATTATTACGAGGACCATTGGCTCGGGCATTATTACTAGATGCTTCGTCATCGCTTCCATTCGTCGACGACGACTTATGCAATGGTTCCAGTCCGATAATTACACGTATGTCATCAGGAATCTGATGTTCCACAGACATCAGCTGATAGTAAATACCTTCTGCCTTAGAAATTGTCCAAGGCAACTCGATATGAAGTGACAAATCGTTTATGTGCTGTAAACAATAATATAACATATCAGATACGGATAAATTTATGTTGCTGTTATACCAGGAAAACGTTTTACCTTCAAAATTTCCGTAAATCCATAATTGTTTTCTACTAAAATATTTTTCTCTGTGTCCAAAATAGCCGCGCATACTAACAAATGAAAGTTTTTACAGGGTAGATCGGTCCATAATATTTCCCATAACTTTAATATATCAATCGCGCTAAATTCTCGCTTGAATAATACTAGCAACCATCGAAAGCAAAAGAACATGTTACCAGAATCATGTCTATTCAGATAATATGCTAATTGCGGTTCCGTAGTGCATAATAACGTGTATAATTGGCACAATTGGCCTTTCATGCCTTTCTGATCCATCTCGAAATTAGTACTCTGTTTTTAAAAGAAAAAAAAGGTTACTTATAGATATTAATATAATTATTGTTATGCAGAGAACATCATACTTACTACTTTATTCATGAATCCAACGAAACACCAAAACGCATCTACTTCATTATCCATTAAAAATAAAATTGGACTAAGAAGATCGCTCATACCCTGAACATATCCTAAATCGAAATTGTACATTACATAGGTCATGAGTATATCGTATAATTGTTCCAAGTGTGGATTATTATCCCCTGCATAGTAAGGATGTGTTCTGTCTGTCCTGTTAACATCCTTCTCTAGTATGACATTAAAAAATTTGATTTTTATTCAACATAAAAGCACAGTTAGGAGAATAAGTAATGTATTCTTACAAAAATAACAAAAGAATAGTTACATATTTTTACAAAAATAACAATTTTGTTGTTTTAATTTACCTATCAAACTTTTTCGTTCTCTGTAATCAGAAAATCGGCTTTCTTGCGCAGTCGTAAATGTACGCCATTGCAATTTCATCGTAAAATATTCGTCAGTCTTTTTCCTCTTAAGTTCTAATCTTTCGTTATGCGTCGATTTCCATGGGTAATAATTTAATAAAAATTTCCATACTTCAAAACGTAATGATGGACAAATACCCTAATAAATTATCACAAATATATTCAAAAACTAAATTATACTTTATATAAAGAATACTAATATTGTTGCTGCAAAAATATTTAAATACATACCCCCCGAAAGATAATTTCTTTGACGGCCTCAGGATCAGTGATTCTTCCTTCTCGATCTTTACATTTTTCCCATTGTTCTTGTGTTAACGGCGCACCTGATAGAATTGTAATTTTTATTTAAGCATAAAATATACAATTAAATATATTGTGTGTGTGTGTGTGTGTGTGTGTGTGTGTGTGTGTAACCATCCTATGTAGTTATTTTCTATAGAATTTTTTAATTTATATATTAATGTATTACCGCGCGGACACGGTGGTCGTGGAGGTAGGTCCACTCCGACTCCAATTACTTCATACTCTTCTCCAGATCCTATAGATACAGATACACGTGGATGAGGATCGATCGTAAGAGACTGGTTTAATAAATCAGCTACTGCTTCCTCAACAGGTCGCTTCACTGGCTCTTTATACACTGTAACATTAATAAACAATATGGTATCATTGTGTTTATGTGCACAAACACACTGAATTATAAATGTATTGATTGGAGATCATTAATATATCCGCTTACACCAGATATCTGCAAGTTTGCTGAATGCCTCCATTGTTGTTTCATAAGGACGATTGTGTAAGTTCTTTACAAACTTCCACACATAATCGGAAGTGTTTTCTTGAAACAGATCCAACTCGGCAAAAGATTTCTTCAAAACAGTTTCAACTTCATCCATCACCAGATATAAATTCTTATCCGAGCGTGATTTTACAAATTTGGTGAATCCTTTTAACGAATTAATGAAACTTTCAGCGTTAGCCAGCTGAAAAAAGGCAACGTAGGTGGTACCATCCCTTTGCATAAATATGAGTTGCTGTCCGCCGTGATTCACACGAAATGACTTTAGATCAGAAAACAATATTTTAACGGTCCTCGTACGTCCAAGAGAGTCTGGACCTTCCGAGCTCGTGCGAGTCCTCCTCGTGTGAGTATCCACTAGGGACCATTCTGGATCTTGATCTTGGCATTCCGATACCACGGAATCTTCTACAGGTTTCCATTCTATGCACTTGCCAAAACTCTGCAAAGCAAAAATAAAACAAGTTTCCGTACATGCATAATATTAATCCAATAACAGAATCTTACATATTCCACGATATTAAGCGTTCCTGAACTGTGAACCTCGTCTTCTCTGGCATTTGCTCCACGAAGCACAACACCCGTATGGATGCAGAGATCCTATCAACAGAATTCATTACAGGTCAACAATTCGCAGGAGATAACATACTTTCCAAAGAGACATGGATAACACAGTAAATCATTCGTTGCTTTCTATTTACAAAACTCTGATAATTTTCATTTGCGCCGTCATAACTCAGTTGAATGCATATTTCTTTTTATTCTGAGAAGATTCAATTGAGTTTTTACCTATAATCTGCACAACTTGACGACCATGTGCTTTACCCATTTTTGTTCATGTTAAAAGTAAGGTTTAATAAACCTGTGTTATCATGTGATAACTTTGTTACCAAAGCAAACAGTGACGTCATTACCTGAGTATAAAATACATAATTTTAAGATGACCCTGTATAATCAATAATACTGCCAGTACAAATACTGATGATATAACTGATTGCATACCGTTAATATTGATGAATTGACATAGAATACTAACAATGATCTGGATTTTGATTCTCAAAGCATTAATATCGCTTTACTAAGATGTCACAGAGTAATAGAATATAGTTAATGTAAGTAAAACTAAAATGAAATATACTATTAATAATATTGATCATGTAAAGTTGTAAAAATACTAAAAATATGCCTACTATCAGTATTACAGATCAGTATTATTGACTGTATGGTCACCTTTACTCAGTATCACTTGTGTAAAATGAAAAGCAACTATTACATCCTTATTGTTTGCCAATGTTAAACAAAGATAGAATGATCACTGTGTTACACTATATCTATCGCTGGAAAGCACCAAGTAGCTACTCTAAATATAAAATCGCAGGAATGTAAGTGCCAATGCGTCGCAATTAAAAACACTAATCGACAACAAACGATGTACTATTTATAAACAGCTAAAGAATGTCAAACGTAATTGTATTCATAATTTCGACATGGGACCACCCGCGCGATTTCTCCTGCGAGACCGAGGATTACGGGACGTGCTGCGTGTTGATCATCCGCGAGACACCTAACCTCCAAGTCCAAACCAAAAAAAAAACATTGAAGAGCCCCGATCGAACACCGGGTGTTCTCGGTCACGGTCGATCGGTCTAGGACGCCGTTGCCGCGTCGTGGAACGTCGAATTCCCGTGCTTATGAATCACGCGACGTGTGTACATGTGGGTGAGTGCACGTCGACGAACGTCATCCTCTGGCGATTGCACGAGGAGCACGAACATTCCTCGACGCCCGGCGGTGCACCATTTCCTGTCGACCTCGCGACCTCCGCGACGTCCGGGAGGAAGAAACGGAGCATCCGCTCACCTTTCCCTGCTCCGTGGGCTCGAACATCTTAAGCCTCGTGCGATCAGTTGTCGTCCTCGTCGAATTCAGCTCCCTACACTCGCTCTCATCACAACTGTCCCACATCGCGGCACTGTACCCTCCGACCTGCTCCCACTATCGCGCTTTCTCTCTCTCTCTCTCTCTCTCTCTCTCTCTCGCTCGCTCGCTCGCTCGCTCACGCGTTTCTTTCTTTCTCACACTGCACTGTCCGAGACACTGCGCTGATCGTCCCTCTCTCTCGCTCGCTCGCTCGCTCGTGAACCAACGCCGCGCGAAACGTCGCTGCTTATTGCGCGGCCTTTAATTCTCCCCGCGTTGTCGTGCAAATTAAAACAACGAGCGCGCGGAGTGCACCGCGGAGTACTTTTCACCGGGTTGAAACTCGGATCCTCGAATATTGTATATTGTAATTCGTTTCTTGGAGCGAGCAGTGAAAATGTGGAGAACGTTCCCCACATACACAAATATCGAATAGATAGTACACTGAGAAAAAAATATAGTCAATTTTAATAAATATTTAGTTCAATACTGCCAACTAAACATTTACTTACAGTAAATAAATATTTGTTCAGTAAAAAAAAATAATTGTTAAATCAAATTAATTTCTTGTATCAAATAAATATATTTTTATATATTTAATAAATATTTAATTGACAATATTCAACTAAATATTTATTAAAATTGACTATATTTTTTTTTATTGTACATAAAAGACATAAAAGACTCGATACCGCAGTATTATCTGCGCCTGTAGTTTCTAATGCAAATTGATCCGTAAATTGGAGAAATCTCATTGCAAACCGGTTTTATTTAATCGAATTGAGGGAAGTTTTTTTGACGAGGGGGCATCCTTTACAGAAGCGATTAACTAGGAAATTGTAGTTACCTGCAGAATAATTTCGAAGTTAACCATTTAACGAGTTTAATTCATTCTAGCAGAGAATAGTCGATTCGTGATTGAACAGTTTTTACAACTACAACTCAATGAGCACAATGTCTAAAATCGATGCATAGATAACTTTAAGATATTTTCAAAATATATGTAAAATCAATAGCTAACGAGTCAATGATGGTTCTTATGTGCTCTTAATTTGAAATTTTTAATAATAAAATCAGATACAATAATTAAAAACAAACGTTTCGATTTATTATTAAGTCATTTTCAATGTTAAATAACAATGTCGCAAATGATCATTTGCGATATTGTATAAGTTATTACTGTCAACCGAAAAATCTTAACAATAAGAATATGCAATAAGAAAAATTTCAGTGTGGAATAGAGAAGTATTGTACTATCCGTTATAATATTATATTGTTTTCAAAAATCGAACAACGATCTTATTGCGAAATCATCCATTTATGAGTATACAGTTTTTTAAAAAATCGATTTTACATATTGACCTTAAACATGTATTATTGACAATTTTAAAGATTTCTCGAGAACTTTAAAATTGTAAATCTCATACATGTTTAAGGTCAATACGTAAAATCGATTTCTTTAAAAACTGCAATGTAATCATAAACGGATGATTTTGCAATAAGATCGTTGATTATTCAGTTTTTTAAAACAATATAACGGATGGTACAATATTTCTCTGTTCTACAGTGCAATTTTTCTTATTGCATATTCTTCTTATTGTTAGTTTTTTTCGGTTGACAGTAATAACTTGTACAATAATCAAAGAGTTAAGATATTTTTCAGAATTCTTTATGAATAAATATCTTAATGGTATAGTGTTTCTTAGCGAACTTTTCTACAGAAAATCTCTTAAAGTTGATTTATGCGTCGATTTTAGACATTTTGCTCATTGGGAAGTTAAAACAACGCTTACGCAATTGTAGAGAATATAGGCATTAGATCTCGGACATGTCTGTTATATTCAGTCATAATATTTATAGCTTCATTAGCTTAAATTAACATTGTAAACATTTGAGTATCTTATCGAAAATTTTCATGTAGATTTTACAAGTTTTGAATATCCTATATATGGTTCCCATGGAAATAGAATATTTAAAATCCATATGGAAATCATGTAGTATATAAAAATATGGTTATCTATATAACTTAAATAGACAATAAGCAACACACTTATTAATTGAAGAAGTGTAACACATGGGAATCCCATAAGGTGTGCTTTTCAAAACCAATTTAATAGTTAATTTTAGATAAAATTGCTACAACAAACATGTTAGGAATAAAATGTATAAGTCTTAAATGTGAATAATATTGTTTTTCGAATATTGAATCAGTATCGGCTTGAGTCCAATATCCATTTCAATGGATTCTTACATAAAAAAATCACATGTTTTTTTATATAGGAATCCACATAGGACGTAGATTTTTAGCTTATTCCCATGGAAAATCCCCCATGAAAAATTCATATAGATTTCCCATATAGGCTTCTACCTAGTGTTTTCAACAGCCGTCAACAGGGTATTCATGGTACTGTGATCTATCTTTGATGTGGGTCAAAAATCCATTAGGGAAAGATAAAGAAGAAAAGAGAAAAATATCAAGCCTCACGGATGCAATTCAGCAGCGAAAACGTGGCTGTCTGATGCTCCTCAAATTCCTTTCTTTTTTCTCAGAATCTTCTGTAATTTGTAACACTTGCAAAAAAAACGGGATTACGATCGCGTGTGCATCAAAAATACAACATACAGTGAGAGCAAAAAATATTCGTACAAGAAAATTTTTTATAAAAAAGTCTTATTTGTCAAAAATAAACATTAATTAGCAATTTTATACAATGAATACTTATATTCTTTTCTAACATAAACAAACAAACTTCGCATGTATATCTGATTTTAGAAGCTAAATTTCTCGACTGTACGAATATTTTTTGAGCATCCAAACAATATAATTTTTAATTTTTGCTTATTTTTCAGATGATATATTTTCTATATTTAATACACTTCTTTTTGGTATATATAATTTTAAGAAATATACAGTCTATTTTATTCTTTATGAATAAATTGTTAATTACCAGCAAAAAATGATCGTCAATTAAACGTCAAATCGACGTAAAATTGGTGTTAAAAATCGAATTTATATCGATTCAACATCAATTCGATGACTCATTTCTTTTTAAAAATAAAGATTAAAAAAAAAAATTTCCTCCGTACAAATACTTTTTGCACTCACTGTATGTGTACATTTTACATGATAATTCCAGTATACACGCATATAAACCGAATAAGCTTCACGATTCGCACCGTATAAAATACATACATATATTACTTTGTGTTTACAATTCAATAATAGTAATCAAATTACATTTGATCTAACAAAAATTCGAATTATTATTACGAGATTTATTAATACGATATACAGGGTGTCCCGACCGTTTTTGCCAATCACTTTTGTGTAGATAGAGCGGATTAAACTGAGTCGAAAAGTCCTCTACCATTTTGCAATTTTCGTATAAAATGTATTCATATAAAATGTACATTAACAAAAGCCTCTTTCAATATGCACTATTAAAACAGTAAAGAGTATTAACGAATATTTGTTCCTATATTACCTTCCATATCGTATTCCAATTCTATAGCACTGCGTCTACTTCGAAGACGAAATCCACAACGAGGAAAAGGCTCCTTGAATTGTGGACCTACTGACTGCTACTGACGTCTACTAACTTACCTTCTCAATAACATCACGTATCAAGACGACGCGGCCGCGGCGCCGCGCTGTCCCAGCGCAAAAAAAAGAATCCTTTGATTATCGCTGGCGGTGCCGCGCAGCGCGGCAGCCCTTTGACAAACATAGCAACGGTCGCGGTGAAATACTAAAAAAAAAAAACTTACCCTGCATAGGTGAATTGTGTATGAGTTTTCACATAATCCATAGCCACTAATGTAAATGTGATTACAAAAAGAATCACATATTTATAATGCTATTATCGACTTTCTCTACCTCATCGAAAATGAGATGAAGGGGGATTCTACACCCAGAAATCAATCAGCGCAGCGCAGAGCACACACGAATGAGATTCCGATGGCTTGCAAAGAGCACTAAAATCAGAAATACATATAATTGGATACTAAGTTGTCCAAGGAACATTGAAGTACCAAAATCATGTAAGCAGCTAATTATTCGACGATCGGGTAACGAATTTTAGGGCGCGGCGAGTGGTCTTCCGCCACGTTTTGATTATTTTGACTGACCTAAGAGTGAACGAAAAATTCAGTGTG
>NW_017299466.1:0-713 GCF_001594075.2 Trachymyrmex cornetzi
TATACTTTACCTGTTATTATTAACTCTTATTATATATTATTAAATTAATTTTTCGCTGAGCTTACTAACATTTCAAATGATTTATTTCTTTCTTTTTGTAAATTATTGTATTCTTGAATAGCAGCTATTTTTGGCCCTCTATATTGTTATTTTCTTTTATAGCATCTGCTTTTTGCCTTTCTATTTCATTACTTTCTGCAATAGCAGCTGTTAGTTTACCGCTTCTATTCTTTCCTTTTCACTCTCAATCTGCACCTTCCTTAATTCGTACAGTTGTTTCGATCTTCGAGTCTTTTGTTTTTCATTTTTGTTTTGTTCGTTATTTTCGCTTTGAGCAGAGGATTGAGAACGAGGACTATAACAAAGTAAAACATGTTGAATAAAATCTTCGTGAAAATAATTAATGTTTGAATTGTTATGGTTTAGGAAATTGAAATTTAGGAAATAAGATTTTATATAAAACCAAACGGCAAATAAAAGGCCTGTTCTTTTTGGCTGAACTTTTGCACCAGTTCATCTTTCTTTCTTTTCTCTCCAGGAGGAAGACTGAACCAAAAGTTCAGTCAAAAAGAACAGGCCTATTGTGTTTTCATTTATTAACATTTTTAAAGATTGGTGTAAACCAGAGCTGGGAGGGGCAGGAAGCAAGCTGAAAATCGGCCGAAATGTGCAACTAAATCCCAGCTCTGGTGTAAACATTCATTTTTATCACA
>NW_017299468.1:0-409 GCF_001594075.2 Trachymyrmex cornetzi
GCTCGTCCGCTAAGATTGTTGGTCGTCGATTTAAAAAAAAGTAACGGAAAAGTAACGAAAAGTAGAGCTGCGAGAAGCGCTTAGACAGATTTGGAACGAAATTCCAGTAGCCTTCATCCAGAGATGCGTAAACATGCGACAACGATTGCAAGCGGTTATCAATCAGAGAGGAGGAAACACACAATATTAAATACACCCTCATACACATAAATGCTCATCTCATCACTTTACACACACCCCCGCGCGCGCGCGACCGATAACGTGGTGCACATTGGGTTACGCTAATGTCGGCGGTAACCACTATTTTTCAGAAAATGCAAGAGCACTTCGAAAATTCTGATCAAAGAAGACATCACATAATGATTTTTTAACTTAGGTTAGAGTAACTTCGTCAAAAATGGTCATAATG
>NW_017299469.1:0-1171 GCF_001594075.2 Trachymyrmex cornetzi
CAAAATTGTTTTAATTTTTTAATATAATTTTTTAGTTCATGTAACGTCCGGTGCGCCAACAATATAGCGCCCCGTCCTATTGCCAAGCGAGCGCGAGCACGGAATATAGCGAACAATACAATACGTGGCTACTACAATCGCGTTCAGCTATAAGCTAAGCCACCGAAACCGTCGCGATTGAACGCCGCGCATACTGCGCCTGCGCCAAAGTATAAATGTTGAAAACGATGCAAGAATGCACTTTAACGAGAAAACACCATTAACACTGGGTAGGGAATAATTAAGATAACAACCGACCTCGACGTAGCCGCAGGGAAAAACCGCAGACCCGCGGAAAACTAATAGAACGCACAACGCCAATGCAATGCATCGCCGCGCGACCATGAATGCACCTACCGGTCACAAAAGGGCCCCGAATACGAACGAAATCATCGCGAATAAAATCGAAGTGCAAATAACTTAGAGAAAGCCTTAAACAAACACCCGAATTCCACGAGCACAAGGAACAAAAAGATCCAGAACAAACTAAAATCCACGATGAAAAAACATACAAAGAACAGATGCAAGTCCTGCCGCAACGGGCTGCAGTACGCAACGACCGAGCGCATCAGTACGAACCTCGCAACCCCCGCAGCGAAATAAAAGGCGCAAACTAACAAAATTCTAATCATTATTGGAGCAAATCGCCAATTACATAATCGGCACGTACTAGAGATTTCGCAATAACACGTGGACAAAAACATCCCCTTACCGCGAGAGACCACGAGATAAACAGTATATAAAGCAAAACATTCAAAGACACGCGTCCTTATTTCTTCCCACAATTCCGACAGTAAGCATTCCCAGCGCTTTAAGTAGTGCTCAGGAAACTTTCCGCATTTCCTCTAAGAAATCCAGCCCCGATCGTGCACCACCCACGGCGTCTGACGGGCTATCCTTACCCCCAGTTTCGACAGCGCTGGCCCATAGCGACGCCGAAACTAGCCTCCCGCGGAACTCAAACGAGCGCCTTCCACGGCGTCGAGGCCTCCGCATTTCTGCCCTCTCCTTCCAACCGCTACATATATATATAGTCTATCAAGTAAAAGCGTGGTCGGGTAAATGTATTAAAAAATTTATTAAATGAAATTTTTATATTTATATATGCATTGTACTCAATACGAACAATGAT
>NW_017299470.1:0-216 GCF_001594075.2 Trachymyrmex cornetzi
AATAGACCACCGAGAAAGCTTCCGATTTCATGTCCGCGTTGATAGGGCGAACCGACGAAAACACGTGGAATCCCACCTCGGCCAACCATGTCCCGCGCATCAAAATACTCCTCATACTCCATAGCTAGTGTAAGATATTTACCACAGGACGACCAAGTTGTAAGGTGTTTGCCTAAGATAAACATCCCTTTAGTGAGAACAACAAGGTCGATACCT
>NW_017299471.1:0-856 GCF_001594075.2 Trachymyrmex cornetzi
GTAGGTAATGGTACATTAAACGATCATACAGATAATGTTAAAATTCCAAAAAGATGTATAGCAAATATTAATTCAGATATGATAAAAGACATGTACGGAGATATTATAACATATAAACAGTATAAAACTAATCATGTTATATTATCAGCAAGAAATAACGATGTTGATGAAATAAATGAAAAAGTAGTAAGTTTGTTAGATAAAACGACAGAGAAAATTTATACAAGTGTGGATACTCTTGAAACAACTGATAATGATAATATACAAGAAGTAATTATGATAGAATATCTCAATTCTTTAAATCCAACGTGTCTTCCACCACATAAATTACGTTTGAGAAAATACACAGTTATTATACTTATTAGAAATCTTAATATCAGTGAAGAAGGTTTGTGTAATGGTACTAGATTGTTAATTTTAAATTTGGATAATAATTTATTACAATGTGAAATTTTAACAGGTAATAAAATTGGAGAAATTGTTTTTTTAAATCGTATTACTTTATATTGTGAAAATGTATATCCATTTACTTTCAAGAGAAGACAATTTCCGGTGAAATTAGCATTTGCCATGACTATAAATAAATCACAAGGACAGACTTTTGAAAAAGTTGCAGTAGATCTTCGAAAAAATGTTTTTAATCATGGACAATTGTACGTAGCATTATCACGAGTACGTTCTTGGGAATCGTTAAAAGTCTATTTAGAAAATAATCATCGACTTAACGAAGTAAAAAATTATGTTTATAAAGAAGTTCTCGAATAATGATACTCGAAAAAAAAATGTATTGTAATATTGTTTCATAATTATTGTGTAGTATTTAAACATTTAGGTAGATACAAATCTGAAATCAACT
>NW_017299472.1:0-529 GCF_001594075.2 Trachymyrmex cornetzi
ACACTCCAATTAAAGTAAAAATTATAAGCTAAAAATACAAAGTCAATTAAAATTGATAATAAGATTAAATAACCTAAAATTTTTCCTATAACCTTAATGTGAAATTTACAGTGGAATCTACTCATAATTTTGCATAAAAAAATATAAAAAAGATTAAGAATTTTCATAAAAAAAAAATAAAAAAAAAAAAATAGTGTCTAACACATGTCATATACTATAAGTTCCCTTGTTTAACTTGTCCAATCGTCCACAAAGTTGATTATACATGCATGCCTAACGATTACGATCCATGAAATACGTTGTCTCTCCGATTCCTCCTGATTGGTTCAAGGAATTTCGTTCATCAGAAAGGCCTACAGGCGGTTAACACTTTTGTATGAAACAGAAAATAAAAAAAAGACTCTTGTTTGCCTTAACATAATAATTTTATTATTCGATAAAGCATACTTATACAACCATGAGCTGGAGGAGAGATTCTTAAATCCTCTGAAAATTATCATCCTTAAAAAGAGAAACTCAAAAATTTATC
>NW_017299473.1:0-428 GCF_001594075.2 Trachymyrmex cornetzi
CACAAACATCGAATTTCCAATAACGTTCAAAGACATTAACAAATTCGAACAATTGAACGCAATATCGATCAACGTGTATAGCATCGAAAACAAACAGATCCTTCCTCTACGGCTCACCAGCGATAAGAAGAAGCATATCAATCTCCTGTACCTGCAAGATCCACGCGACGACAATGTGAGCCATTTCGCATGGATCAAGAACTTGTCCCGTCTCGTGAGCTCGCAACTCTCGAAAAAGGAGCACAAGAAATTTTTCTGCGATTGGTAAGTACACACAAAAAATTATTTTCCATCTTACTAATAAAAATAATGGTAAGAGTTATAATTTTTTGTTTTTTATTTACAGGTGCCTTCACTATTTTGGATCGAGAGAAAGGTTGCAGTTGCACACAATAGACTGTGGGAAAATCAACAACTGCGCCATCCGC
>NW_017299474.1:0-2886 GCF_001594075.2 Trachymyrmex cornetzi
TTTTGGCCAAATCCAGCCCAGCAGCAGCCCCTGGCCAGCTTTGCCACCATTTTTTGATTTGTGCTGGATTTTGCGTGCTTGCCTGCCGCCACTTAATGCCGGGCATGGGAGATTTTGCACGCTCCCCGCCTGCCTGACAGGGGAAAACAAAAAAGCCCATTTCAGCGAGGCACAGCGCTATATCTTTATTTTTGCCCATGTTGCCGCCGGAAATTCTGGTCAATTATTTTTGGCAATACGCGCTGGCAGGCATATTCATCTAAATCATTTTTTAACGCCTTGCGATAGCCGGCAACAATGCGGCGGCAAAATTCAAACCATTCATAAGCGTCCAGAGTGGCCAAATCTGTTTTGCCTATTTGCTCCAGATAATCCCCGCCCTCACGCCCGCCCTGACCGGTTGCCAAATCGTCAAACCGCTCAAATTCCTCTTGCTTCATTTTAAAGGTATCCTTAGCAATTTTCGCGCATTCCAGGTCATCGCAAGTCCACATTGCCGGCTGCCTGCGCCGCATCGGGGGCAGAAAAATACCGGAAAAAGCAGGGCGCGCACATACGCCGCAAACACCCTGCTCCTCGCCGTGCATATAGCGCTCCTGAATATTCATTAGCGCGCCCTTTGCTCACATAAGGGGCAGTAGCTATAGCTTATGGCTTTCGGCGCTTTGGCCGGGGGCGAATAATCACGGATTAAAAAGCCGTAATCTATCAAGTCGCCCACCAAAACAGGAGAGACAGCTATCCCCGTTTTTTTCGTCCGATAAAGCATGCCGCCGCCATTTAGCGACCAATAAGTAGCTGAATAGACTCCTTCTTTTCTGATTATGCGTCTGGCAGCCGCTATTTTTGCTGCCGTAGCCACGGCAGAGAGCTTAACCTTCCTTTCCGCGCGGGCTAGTTTTCTTGCCGCTATTGCCTCTCTTTTTGCAGCCTTTATAGCTGCGTTAGCCGCTCTGGCTTCCGCCTTGGCTAATTTGGCTGCCTCGGCAGCTATTTTTGCCTTTTTTGATATTTTAACTTTTTTAGCCATTTTTACCCTCCCAATAAAGGCGCGGAGATTGACGCAAGGCAAGAGGCGACCACACATACCAGGCATGGTCTTCCGTGCCCGTCTGGCCGTTTCCGGCCCAGCTAATCCTGTCTAAAAGTGCAATTTTTCCCCAAAAGCGGGGATTATTGGCAAAGAGGTGGCGGCGCGTATTGCCAAAATCAAATTTGGCTGTAAGGAGTAAAGCCACCCAGACATCGCATACCTTAATCGCCTGTTCGGAAAAATTAACCGCATCGCGATTGCCTTTGCCGTAGGGTGGATTGGTAATAATGGCCGGCCATATCTTGCCCTTGCTATCGCTATTATTGGTCAAATTGTCGTTTTTGGCCAAAAAATCCCACAAAAATGAATGCTCGCGCTCATATTGTGTAAAGTCGCTGGTTTGCACCTGCATTCCGCGCTTTAGTAAAACATCGGCAATTTTATGATTGCCGGCCGCAGGTTCCCATACGCAACCCCCTATGGGCGGCAACATACGCAATAGCGCCTCTGTCGCCCATTCTTCCGTTTCGTAAAGGTCATTTTGCTTGCGGTCAAAATTTGATGCAGTAATTGTCATAGTAATGTTGCTCCCAATACGACCGAATAAACAAAGGAAGCAACAAAAACTACGCGAAAAAATAATATTGTTTTTGTAATACTTTCTATTTCTTTGGAAAAAAACATTCTTTCCCGCATATCATAGGATTTAATTCTTTTTGCAATAAATATATTTCTCTTTGTTATGCAAAAATATTGCAAGATAAGAAAAAATATTGCAAAAAATACTTGAAAAGCAATAAAAACAATAGTCATGCTGGTATTTCCCTTTTTTCAAAATTGCGCCCGACAATATCCCAATATTTCCCGTGGGCGCGAACAGATATAGTGGCGGGCATTTTCAGCTCATCGCGGCGCTGAAGTGCTTCTGGCACTGTTTTTGGCGTTGGCAGCCTGCCGCCATGGGCTACCCACCATTGCTGCGCTTTTTGCCCGGCAAAGCCGCCATGCTCAAAAGCTACCCATTCCGGGTAGGTGCCCAGCCCGGCAAAATAGGAGACTTGCAATGTTGGCAGGGCATGCAGCTTGTCATGCTTGCGCAACTGCCAATCAACCACAGGCAGCATTTTGGGCGGCAGTTTTTCAGTGGTTAAAATACCGCTATCGCCATCTGCCTGTGCCTCATGTTTTGGTTTTGCCAGAAAGGGGAATTCATAGCCGCAATCCGGGCAGATGCGGATATTGATAACAATCAGACTATGGCATTCCGGGCATTCCTTGGCCGGCGCTTCAGCTGGTGCATCGCCTTTGCCCTTACCGCCGCCACTGCCAGACGGCACGACTGCGTCAACCGGGCCATGCCGGGCAACATTGCCGGCAAAATCCAGCACCAGGCAATTCTCCTTGCCCGGGGCCAAGCGGGTGCCGCGGCCGACAATCTGCACATAAAGAGCTGTAGAAAGAGTGGGCCGCAACATAGTTATAAGGTCTATTTGCGGCGCGTCAAACCCAGTGGTGAGCACATTGGCATTGGTCAGAGCGCGGATTTCGCCTGCCTTAAAGCGGCGAATTATACTGTCGCGCTCTCCGTGTGGAGTCTTGCCGCTCACTGTTTCGGCGGTTATGCCGCGCGCCCGTAGCGCATCGCGCACATTAAGCGCGTGCTGGATTCCGCTGCAAAAAACCAACCAGCTTTTACGCGCTGCACCCAGGCTGATAATCTCCTCAACAGCTGCGCCGGTAATGCGGTCAGACGCCTTTTCCAGCGCGCTACCGACATATTCGCCGCCTTTTTTTGCTACGCCGGAAACATCAATCTGCGCCGCCGTTGCCTTGCTGATAAGCGGCGATAGGAA
>NW_017299474.1:2991-15677 GCF_001594075.2 Trachymyrmex cornetzi
CCGCCGGCGGCCCAGTAATCCATCACTGCCTTGATAGCGTCTGACTGATAGGGGCGCAGCTTTATCATGACGGCTCCCCAAAATCAGTCCACTTCTCACCATCGCGCATTTGATAGGTAATTTGATTCCGCTCTTCATCGGCGTCCAGAATTTCACCGGGCACCAGCGCCGGCAAATAAAGGTGATTGTCGCAACCTGCTTTTTGGGCAGGATTATCCAGCTCTTTATCGTGACGGGCGCAGTGCCACTTACCGCCCGCAATAGGACTGGAGTGCAAGCAGGTGCGGCAGTTGCGCGGGGGCAAAATATTGCGATAAGGGGAGCCATGACAAAGATTTATCGCAGGGCAAAAGCGACAGGCAAAACTGTCAGGGTTTTCGCTTATTTTCGGCGGCGCATAACGCTCGGCCGTTTTTATCCGCTCTGCTTTAGCCAGCAATGCCTCTGCTTGCATTTTGTCATATTTAACGCGCTCTGCATAAAGCGCGTCATTATCCTTATTTTTGGCCAGATAAAGGGCGCGCTCAATGCCTGTGGCGTGCATATATATCTGCATTTGTGCCACATGCTCCGGTTTTGCTACAGCCACACCATGCCTTGAAAGTTGCTCAAAGCTTTTGGCATTGTGCGTTTTGCACTCCAGCACATGGCGGGCTTTGGGTGCTTCGGGCAGGCCGCCCTCAATTATGCCGTCCAGATAGCCGTGCATATGGCTATCAAGCAAATGGATTTCCCACTGTTCACCTGTTTCAGGGTTGCGGTCTTTAACTGCCACTCCAGCCTCACGCAGCCAGCCAATCAGGCGCGTTTCCTCAAGCTGCCCCGTCTCAAACAAACGCAAAATCCGGCCAGTATGACGCTCTGGCTCAACAGCCCAGCGGAATTTGTAAAACAGCGCCCGCTCGCAAGGTTGGCCAATACTGGACGGATTGATTGTGTTGGAGAGGCGCGGCTGCGCGCGCTTCTCGCAGTCTTTATCAATAGCAGAAATGATTGAAAGCGGCATTTGTGGGAGAGCGGTCATTTATGCCCCCGCAAGTGTATTTGCGTGCCATAGCCATAGCTGCCGCCAAGGGGAGCAATCAGCACATTATCGCGCACCTGCCATTTCGGCCGGCGGAAGAGGTTTGTGAAAAATTTAAGCATTACTTACCCTCCCCTCTTCAAACAAATACTCAACCCGTATACTGCCGGAATCTACCCCCCTATTGGGCGGCATGGCGACAAGAACAGTGCTGCGCGTTATCTTGGTCAGGCCCTCATAAATCTCTTCAAGCGGGGCTGCTTTTGCTTTTTTCAAGCAAATTTCAAAACGCTTTTTTGTTTTCGGATTCTCCCCGCCCGCGGCAAAATAAAACCAGCCGCCCAATATTTGGCCAAGCCTTTTTTCCGCCGCCTCTGCTGCCTTTTTAGTGAGTTTTGCGCCGAAAAAATCCGGCACTTGAAAAACACGAATCCTCATTACATCACCTCTTGCGCGCGGCGTTCAACGCGGATTGTCATCACGACAGTTTTGGGCTTGCGGAAGCTCTCCACATCAATACCGGCCTTCTCCATTGCCTTTGTATCAATGGAACCGGCGCGCTCCGACAAAGTTTGGCGGGCAATCCATTCATCGCCGCCCAGGCTATCGGCATCGCCCATTGCGGCCGAAACACCATTCTTCAACTGTTCTTCGTGGTCCTTTAAAAGCTTTATTTCTCCTCGAACTTCCGCGAGGCGGTCAACAATATGGCGGTTTGTCTCTCTTTTTGCGGGCATAGCTGTAGCGTCCATTGCTTTGTCCTTTTTTTTGAGCAATGTTAAAATTTTGGATTTTTGGGGTTATGCGCCGTTATTTAAAACGGCACATCGTCATCAGGCGGCGTTTGCTGTCGCCAAGGGCGCGTGCCTTTGGCATTTTGCGCCTGCGTTGTCTGCGCCGGCGCGGCGCGCTGCTGTGTTTGAGCAGGCGCTTGCCTTGCCGCCGGAGCGGATTGCGCCTGTTCCTGCGCTTGCTGTTGCTGTGGCGCTTGAGCGGGTGCAGCCGTGGGCTGGCCGGCCAGCGGTTTTACTGTTTTCACTTCGTTGCTCGGCTCATATTGCCCGGTTTTATCGTGCCGAATTTTGACTGACAGGAGACAGGGAATGAAAAGCAGCTCATCTGTATCAACCGGATTCAGCTTGCCGGTAGCCCCCCGAATAGCCGCAAACTGGCTATTGGCAATTTCCGCCACTCTGTCAGAATTATTCATGCTCTGGTTTGGCCAAAGCGACAGGCGCTGCCAGACAAGGCGATTCTCATACTCGCCATCTGTAATCTGCCATGTCATTTTCAAGCATTTGCCGTAATCATTACGGCTGGAAATCTCTTCAATATCCGCCTCAATAATCTGGGCCGGATAATCACCAATGGGCAAAAGCTCAAAACTGGTTGACACTTCGGCATTTTCATCGTATAGACCAGCGATATTAGCCATACTTAGGATTCCTTTTTGCTTGCCACAGCCTGCGCCGGCGCGGCGGGTAAGAATTTAGCCAAAGCCTCATAGCCCTTGCCCTTTTCATAGCGAATATCGGCTGGCATATTATAGCGGTTTTTGGCGGTGAAAGCCGGGCGGCCCTGGGTATACATCAGCACAACCGAATTGCCTTTGGCGATTGTTCGCTCTTTTTTGAAACCCTTGTCTTCCGTTTGAATATTCACGGGCTGCTTGAGCAGCAGAATGGCGTCCATTTCCCGCTCAATTACTCCGACTGAACCTTTATGCAGGTCAATCTGGTAGCGGTCATAAGAGACTGTTTCCGGGTCATCAAAGCGCTGAACAGCGGAATGGGCGATAAGGATAATGGTCATGCCCTTATCATTGCGCAGCACATTGCAGGCGCGGATAAATCTTTGCCAAATATAGCTTGCATAGACATAACCTTTCCCATAACCGAAATCCTCAATAGACTGGCGTTCGCCCTTTTCATCTCCCTGTTTGCAAGTCTCTTCAAAAATCAGCTTTTGCAACTCTGAAACACTATCCACAACCACTGTTTTATAGCCGTGCCGATCGCGATAAAGGGCGCGCAATGCGTCCATTACATCGGCAAAACTGTCCAGCTTGCCAAAACTGGTCAACTCCACATCGCCCGGCGTGCCGTCCTCAATCTGCAAAAACACAGGGGCGGGAAATTCGCTAGCCAAGGTGGTTTTACCAATTCCGGGCGGGCCGTAAATCAAAATGCGTGGCGGCTTGTCCGCCCGCACAGATTTTAAATCAGAAAGGCTCAAAGCCATTTCACATCTCCTTTGGCGCGTCAATGAACCACCCGCCGCATGCGCCGGATTGTGAGGGGTGGAATTGCAGGGCAACAGCCCCTGTGGGTAGAAAGGTGAGATGAGCCAACCCATTGGCAGGGGGGAGCCAGCTAAAGGCAAATGCCGTAATGCAGCTGTCATCATCAATAATGCCGGCCTTAACAGTAATATCCAGCATTGCCTTCAGCCGGTTATCAATATCTGCCCGGCCACTCATACGCTCCACGCCGGCAATGCAAATCACATCGCCCCTGATGGACTGCACATTCTGGTCGCGTATCGCAACCAGCCCGCGCTGGATAAAATCCTTGTAAACCAGCGTTTTTACGCGCCCCATACCTTTTACATTTTTAAACAGGGCGTTAGTGGAAGGAGGAGTGGGCAAAGTGAAATGCACCCCTTCATTATTAGGCGCGGAGAATCTGTCTATTGCTGCCATTCCTTTCATCTTATTTCTCCATTGTCTTTTTCTTCTAAAAAACGCATCACGCTTTCGTATTTTCGGAGCGTGATTGTTTTCCCTGCTTTTAGCCGAGAGAAAAAACGAGAATCCCTCGCGCACTTAAAACCTACAGTTGTCAGCGCGACCTTGTGTTCCCGCTTATATTTTTCGGCTGCCATGAAAAGGCGGCTTATCATCTCTTTTTCCATATTTTTTAGTATGTCGGATTATTCCGACATTGTCAATAGTTGATTTCCGACTTGCTAAAAAAAGGATAAATCCGATAATGGGCCATGAAAAAAATGCGAGAAATTATAGAGAATAGGCTAAGAGAGCTTGGAATAAGCGCCATTACGGCGGCAGTTCGGGCTGGCCTTGAGCGTAATTATATTAATGATTTTTTGACCGGGCGTAAAAGACGATTCAATTCTGACGGATTAGAAAAGCTGGCCGCAGCTTTGCACTGCAGCCAGCAAGATTTTATCGAATCTTCATCTATTGAAGGGGGTAAATCTTTTACTCCTTCTCAACGCAAGCTTTTGACTGTTGTTCGCGACTTGACGGACGAACAGGCCGTTGCTCTCCTGCCTGTTGTTCAAGCGTTGCGTGAACAACAGCTAAAATCTGCGCGGCGTCACGCTCAGAAGAAAGAGAAGAAATAATATGTATCAATTCGCGTTTACTGTCAGTCATGGCAGTCTCCTTTATTTTAGTTAAAGAAAAACGCGTTTTTCGCAATAAGCATATAGCTTATAGCGATGCGCAGGGTGCTATCTTTGTCGCAGTCAATGAGAAAGTTAAATTATGGTTAATGAATGAGGATAAAATGCGCGCTTTAATATTTGTTTTGTCTTTTTCTGCATGCTTAGTCGGCTGTATGAGTTCGGGAAAAGATTTAGCAGTAATATCAACATCATCAGAACTATCGTATCAAGAATTCCAAGCGCGAAAATCGCGCATAGCCGCCGAGTGCCGTCAAGCGGGAACTCCAAAGTCAGAAATACAAGCATGTATTGCGCACAATATTAAAGCGGGCGATAGTCTCATTTCTGCAGCGCGTCAATCCCGCCAAAATTCCTTAATTGCTATAGATAAGATGTCAAAAGATTTGCAAAAGCCTATTTTGCCAGCTCCGGCTTCCGTAGCCCCCGCAACAACAAATTGTTGGAACACAGCCATGGGAATCACCTGCCAAAGTTTTTAATAAAAAATTTCAGCTTATCGCTATTTTTAATTAGCCCGCTTTTGCGGGCCTTTTTTTTGTGTTTATCTGTGCCCATCAATCAAACAAATGGAAATATACTATTATTTATGTTGACAACATCGGATAAATCCGATACTTATAAAAATACCCCACAACGCGAGACGGGCAACCTGACCTTGTGATGAAGATGTAGGATAGACTTTTAAGCCTGAATAGCTCAGTTGGTAGAGCGGTGGACTGAAAATCCATGCGCGCCGGTTCAATTCCGGCTTCAGGCACCAGAAATTTCCGCGTAAGCGGATACGAAGTAGGCCGGTTCGAGTCCGGCAGCGATTAGAGGTGCGCACCTCGTTTAAATCGCTTGAACCAGCATCGGGTGAAAAGCTGGGCGCTGGCTACGGCGTAAATAGTAGCGGGCTTGCGGGCGCTGCCCTTCTGGATTGGACAAAGAAGATGCCCCCGTGGTGTGTGATGGCCACATCTAACAGAGATTTAAAATGACAGAATGGAAAGAATATTACCACACTCATGACGCTGACGCCCCGTTCGGAGAAGCGCTCGAGGAACTGCTTTATTACCTTAATGCCGAAGCGATAGGCTGGGGGCCTGTGCCAGAACAGGTTAAAAAATTTGATGAATGGAGCGTAAAATGACCACACTTACCCTTATTTACACCGCCGATAGCGCGGGCAATTTCACCGACCCCGCAACCGGCAAGCGCTGGGACATGCCAGAAAACGATAAATTTTTCCGCGATACGATTGCCGGTAGGAGCATTATTTGCGGGCGGAAGGCAGCGGAGGAATGCGGGGAAAATTTCACAATGGCCGAGCATTGCACTGTTTTGACTACTGACCACGATTTTTTCCAATCGGAAGAGGCGCTGCCTATTTTTGAGGCTTTCAAAAAAAGCAGGCCCCCAGTGGAGCAGGCAACGCGGAGGGCTGTTGCCATGGGGCGGTTGTATGTTGACGGGGTAATAAGTGACGAAAACAAGCGCACAGCAATATCATGCGACCTTATACAAGCTGATGATGTATTGGAAGCCTTGCAAATGGCAAAACACAATAAAGCAGGGAGATTTACGGAAATCTTCTGCGTTGGCGGGAAACAGACCATAGAGGCGTTTGCGCCTTTTGCAAGCCGGATATTGCTCACTTATATCGGGAATGGGTTTGCCTATATCCCTGCGGCCATTTCTGCTGAAATTGGTATATTGCCGATAGACAATTCAGAGGAAGATAAACTTTCTCCTTACCAAAAAGCCACGCTGTGGGGCAAGATGTGCGGGGCAAACAGCTCAAGCGTGGCTGGCATGTTCCCATTCATAAATTTTTTTTCGCGATGGTGCGGGGGGCCAGAAGGAAAATGGGCTCGCTTGGATTTGCGCCGTAATTTGCCGATTGAATTTTAGGAGTAGGAAATGCGCTGCACGAAAGAGAATGGCAATGTATGGTTGGACGGGGCAGATATGTGGCAGGCGCGGAGGGCGCTGCTCAAAAGCATTATGGCGGACGCAAGATGGACAGCATGCGATTTGAGCTTATCACCCCAAAGCGCATACATGAAAATAATGCACCTTCTGGTCGATAAGGCATGGTGCGCATGTGTGGCCAAAAGCGAACAAGAATTCGTTGCTCTCTGGCAGACAATAGAGATGGAAACCAGAAAGCGCTGGAGTTGGCGCGGGAATTATAAGCGGAAGCCGAAAAATTGGGATATTTGGGAAGACGCGCATCGGCTTGCATGATTTTTATCAACAATCCGCTAACATGCGGCTCTTTGCTCCAAAAATGGCTGGAGAGTAAGAAAGTAGAGAAATGAGAGTAATGACGCGTAAAGAAAAACGGCAAGAGCGTGAGCAGAAAGCCTGGCTGCGCTATTACAAGCCGCTGGAAAAGAATTTTCCGCCTCTCTATGTAATTTGCTTATGCGCCAAAGGCGGCGGGTATATTTTTGTGATAAAAGTCCGTGAATCAGGTGGGTATATGGGCGAATGCGGCATTGCCCTGTCTTTTCGCCGTTTCTGCGAAGCAAAGCGCGTCTGTGATAACATTCTAAACAAAATGGAGAAAGCATATGCCTAGGGCAAAAATGCTTTTCACTAAAAAAGAATTGGAGCGCCTGCGCGAACACGCCAAAGAAAACGGCGCCGGTGCTTATTCAGTTATTAAGCACCCCAATAGGGCTATTGAATTTCGCTTCATTATGTGCCTTCCAGCCGAGGCAGAAAGAATCATTGCAAGCGAGGGGAGAATCGCTGAAAGAAAGCCGCGTTCGTTAATATAAGGAGAACGCGCATGAAAATAAGGCGAAGACAAATGCAACTTCTGCACCTTCAATCGGAAAAGACGCGACATGGTAAAATTGTTTACTATGTGAGGATAAAGCCTTTTCCGCGCATACGCATAAAAGGGCAACCGTTTGGCGAAGAATTCAAGCAAAATTACCGCACTGCGCTTAATAATATTGAACCTCATGTAAAGCAAAAGCGCCGCGCTTTGCATAAAGAAGGCAGCCTTGGTTGGTTGGTAGCGCAATTCACATCTTCCGCGCACTGGCTCCGATACGCAAAAACTACCCAAAAACATATGACGGGCACATTTAATCATTTGCTCGATTCCGCCTGCGATGTAGATTTTCGCAGCATAACCCGGCGCGACATTATAATGACGCGAGATAGCAAAGCCGACCAACCGGGGGCTGCTGGGCATTATATGCGCGCTCTTTCTGCTGTTTTTAAATTCGCCCTTGATATGGAATATGTGGACAGCAATCCGGTTCAGGGGGTAAAAAATCTCCCCTTGAGCGGGGGCGGTCATAAGCCCTGGACACTCAACGAAGTGAAAGCGTATCAAGCGCATTGGCTAGCTGGCACGAAAGAGAGGGTATGGTTTGATGTCTTGCTTTATACAGGATTGCGCTGCTCTGATGCCGTTCGCCTGGGTGACCAGCATATAAAGGGGCGTTTTATTAAGATAAAAACCCAGAAAAGCCGCAAAAAAGTTGAAGTTTGCTTACCTTTCTTCCCAGAGTTGGCCGTAAGTCTGCAAGAGGGGAAAGTGGGGGAGAGCGTTTTTATTTGCGGCAATTTCGGCCGAGCTCTAAAAGCAGGAACCTTTTCAATCCGGTTCAGTAAAGCCGCCCAAGCCGCTGGCGTTTTTAAAACAGCTCATGGACTACGCAAATATTTTGCAACAAGGCTGATAGAAGCCGGTGCAACCAATGCGCAAGCCAAAACAACAATGGGCTGGACGAAAGACGAACAAATCAACAATTATACGCGAGAGGCCAATAAGGAAATATTAGCAGATGAAGTGGCCGGAAGAGCGCTTTTACTGACAGGAAATGGTTGAGCGCTTCCCGCACCGATTTTCGCCTTTCCCGCACCTTAAAAAATATATAATAAAAACAATATATTATAAGCACTATTTTTACAGTATTAAGTTGCGGCTTGACTGTATAATTTATGTAAAAACAAGAGCTTATAAAAAGGTGCGGGACTAAAAGGGCGTATTGATATTTAAAGGGAAACAGAAACACTTCCCTTACCTTGGAGGAAGAAAATGAAAGTAACAATAGATGACTTAACTGGTAATAAGGATTACCAAAAAGACATTATTGATGCCTGCAAAAAGATGAAAGATTTTGCCGTCAGGTTGCAAAAATCCCCGCTTGAACAGTTGGATTGCCGCACACAATCGGCGAAAGTGTCTATCTCCTCGTTTGATTATAGTTCATCTGTCACTATGTGCGTGAATTTCCCTGACCATAAGACTCCGAACAACACAACCGGGCTGCGTTTCTTTTTTAAAATATATATGGGAGAACCAGATACTATCTGGGTAGGCGGCCCAGAAGAATTTTGGATTTTGGAGATTCCGAAATGATATACACGCCCTTTGTTTACACGCGGCGGCTGCTTTTGGTAAACAAGTGGATTTGTGTGCGTTTGAGGGTGGACAAAGCTTGCGCCACCTGCTACAGTGAGCGGGACATCAGAGGCAGAAAATGTCGCTCCCTTCACGGGAGCGTGGATAGAAACTGCGACAATGCTGCCTGACCACCCACCTTCTGCGTGCAGGAGGCTCCCCGGTTCGTAAAGAGCCGGGGCTTTTTTTTTGCGCAAATACGCTTGCGCTATTTCTGCTTATATATTAGCCTTTGGGCGCCATCTCAAATAGCAGGGGAATCAGTATGTTAGACGATAATAATAGCCCGCAGGGCGCCACCCCCAAGCAAGGCGTTCTTGATTTGGGAATTGAAATCCAAAAAGATGTGAATGGCATAGAAATGGGCGTCCTGGAAAACGGAATCCCCTATCTCACGCAGCGAGGGCTTACGGAAATAACAGGCATAGCCCGCAAGAAAATCTATGATATTACCCAAGAATGGGAAGCACATTTTGACGATGAAATTTTAACAAAAGACCGCTTATCGTTCATCAAAGAATACCTTTTCCAGAACGGATATAGAGAACGCAAATTATATATTGAAACTAAAAAAGATGGCACTTCACATTACGCCTATCCTGACATGGTGTGTATGGCTATTCTGGAATATTATGCTTTTGAAACAAAAAATAAGAGCGAAAAAGCGCTTAGCAATTACAGAAAGCTTGCCGCTTATGGGCTGCAAAAATTCATTTACGAGGCTCTGGGGTATGCGCCTATTGACAGATGGCGTTATTATCATGACAGGGTATCTATTTTAAAGGGTAGCGTTCCTGAAGGGCTTTTTATCGTATTCCATGAAGTAACAGGTCTCATTGTGGATTTAATAACCGCTAATTTGGCGGTAAATGATAAGACTATCCCGGATATTAGCGTTGGAAAATGCTGGGGCGATTTCTGGGTAGCCAATGGTTTGGACAAAAAGTATGGGGAAAGGCAAAAATACGAGCATAATTACCCTTCTTATTATCCCCAAGCCAAAAGCAATCCTCAATCGCCGTGGGCTTATCCCGAAAAAGCGCTTCCTGCGTTTAGGCGCTGGTTTCGAAATGAATATTTGATAACTAAATTTCCCAAATATATTTTATCAAAAGCTAAACTTTTGGGCGGCCGTGAAAAATCACAGCAAATCGCTGAATTATATCTTCCGAAGCCGTAAATCTAACTTTCATTTCTGAAAGCAGAAGCCGCCCAACTAACGAAAGGCGGCTTTTTTGTTAGTTAAACCAATTTGCATTTTTTGCAAAATGCCCCGCCCACAAGGGGCGAGGTCTTAATCGCCGATGACGCGTGGCCAATACGCGCTAGAGCGGCTCTCACACCCATAAAGGGTCTGGCTCACGAAAAAAAGCAAAAGCTCAACAAAAAGGTCGCTGCAGCTAATATTGGGGCAAACCACGCCCATATAGCTAACGGCTTTATACCCTCCTCTAATGCCAGAAATCCAACCGGCACAAACATTATTGCCATCAAGAAAAGGAAGAAGAAGAGGACTACATTTTCCATTTTTACCTCTGATAAAAGCTTGGCGGGAACGGCCAGACGCCGCCATTCTCGCGTGTTTGGCGTATTGCTTCCTGCGACCGCGCCCCGGCGTTGCGCCACCTGCTACAGTGAGCGGGACATCAGAGGCAGAAAATGTCGCTCCCTTCACGGGAGCGGCCATTCAATAAAACAAGCAATGTATATCTGATGTTCTTAAAATGCCGGTTCCTGATTGGCCGGATTTTTTATCTGCCCTGTCTATAATTATTTTAATGCACCGCTGTTTGGCCTCAACGGATTCTTTCTTCGTTTTTGCTCCAATGGCTTCATGCCGTAATGCCCATAACGCAGCATTTACTAACATCAGCTTCTCCGCGAGCGATTCCTGCGCCACTTGTATTTCGCTCTCCAACATATAACTCATCTCTTCGGCAGCTGATATGGCCGCAGCTAGCGTGTCTTCTTTGGTCATATCTCACCTCTGATAAAAGCTTGGCGGGAACGGCCAGACGCCGCCATTCTCGCGTGTTTGGCGTATTGCTTCCTGCGACCGCGCCCCGGCGTTGCGCCTAAGCGCTTCCCATTCGCGTATCTGCTCTATTGTCGGCTGTGGGCGGGCAGGCTTGGGCAGTTCGGGTGCTGACGCTGGCCAAATGCCGGGCCACCTCGGGGGGAAAAGGTAATGCGGCAAATATGTGAGGGAGCAGCCCCCACTGACAAAGCTCATAAGGTCTCTCATGTTAAAAAAATCCTTAAAAACTTAACCAATGGCTTGCCACCTGTTAAAAACATAGCATTATCAGACAGCCATCACGGCGGCGCTTTTGTTGCCCGGCTGCATTCCGCGGCTGTTTGGGATATATTCAGCCGGAACCGCAATTTCAGGAATTTTCACGCCAAGTGCCTCAATAGCGGCAATTTCCTCGTTAATGGCAAGCTTCTGCCGCCATAGCTCTTTGAGCCGTTCCGTTGCCGCTTCATGCGCGCTTTGCAGAGCGCTTAAAACATCAACTTTGGCTTCGCCATCGGCAACTTCAGGCTTTCTGTTGGGGATATATTCGCCGTAATTTGACATTTCTTTTTCCTCTTCCTTGCTGTATTCTTTCCAGAACGCCTTGAGCGCGGCGTTTCCGCTATTTTTGGAGACTTCCAGCAAAGCCTCCCGCTCTGCTTTGGTCAGCTCCGCGAAACCTTTCCCCTTCTTTTTTTCCAAAATCTCCCGATTGTTCGCCATATCGCAGTCCTCACAAAGGCGGGCATATTTGTCGTAAATAGTTGCATGACAGCGCATGCAATGAGTCCATTCCATCATTCACCTGCCTTTTCCTTTATCTGCTGTTCAATTTTGCCGACAATCCAGCCGTAAAGCCTGCCGGTAAGGGTAAACCCAAAAAGCCCGATGAGAAAGCCGCTGGCAGAAGCGGAATTCAGAAGCTGCGCTTCAGGGATACCGGTTTCGTAACTCAAAAAAACGATAAAGAGCGGGTTGATACAATAGGTCAGCAGTGCTCCAAATACGGCAGAGAGCAGATATTCCACTTTATCCCTGCTGCCGGTAAAATAAGCACCAAATGCCCCACTAATGGCCGCAACAATTATTGTGGAGAGATTAGAAAACGCGGAGAACCAGTCGTAATTATTGTGCATATAAATTCCTTATTTTGTTGCTCTGGCTATAGCCTCATATTTTTCCAAAATCTGCCGGGCATGAGAGGTAAGAAGCACATGTATATGCGCCAAATCGGCCGCAGACAGGTCATCAGGCACATACGCGTTGCCGCGTATCACATTATCCGAATCAACTACAAACTCCAGGCTGAACAGACATTTATCCGTATTGTCTGCCTTCTTCCCGCCGTTAATGGAAATAATCTTGGCTGTCATACTTCTCGCCCTTCCTTGGTGCACCGGGCTGCATAGGCATGTGCCTCTGCTTCCTGCTCTGACGGAAACCACGCAATCCGGTATGCCACGCCATCGCTTCGGTTCGCCCAGACTTCCCAGCCATTATTAGCCGCCGGATTTTGTTCAATTGTGAATTTCACTTCAGCTTTGTTCCTTCCGGCACAAAATAAGTAACGGAATCCTGACGCCCTGTGCCTTTGAGGGCCTTGCCTTTATAGCTCCAGTTAATCGGGATAATCTTGCTGCTCACATATTCCGGCAAGCCGTTCTCGCCCTGCTCAAAATGCGCCTGATAATAGGGCGTGCTAATCTCTCTTCCTGTGCAGCCGGATAAGATTGCCACGCCAGCAATCACCACAATAAGGGCAATCACAGTGAGAAAGCCGCCAATCTGTCCACGCCGCTGGCTGG
>NW_017299474.1:15830-16056 GCF_001594075.2 Trachymyrmex cornetzi
CCACCCACGACAAGATTGCTTGTTGTTAATAAAATGCTTTTTACTCATCTCAAGCTCCTATGCTTTTGCTGCCGCCGGGTCTATCCATGCCAGGCTGCCATTGCTATCTACGCCTAATACCTGCCCTGGCTTACCCATCGCCCCGGCAATGCGGATTTCGTTCTTTCGGCCATCAAAATTGATAAAAGAGGTTCCCGCCGTGGAAGTATTGCCGGGCTTACAGGTC
>NW_017299474.1:16099-20913 GCF_001594075.2 Trachymyrmex cornetzi
TAGCCGTGGCGTTTCCGGTGCTCAAATTCACTGCACCGGTAATTGAAGCAGAACTTATGGCTACCGGGAAGGCACTGACGGAATTAGAAGCAAAGATTGAATAGCTGGTTACGGCTGTGTCAACCTGAAACTCCGAACCGCCGGCCGTCTCTTGCTGTGCGGTGGACACAAGAAAATGATTGCCGTAGTGATTCTTGTGATTAAAGGCGTCATCTGCTTTGCCAGTCGGGTCATAAACTTCCGCCTTCATGTCACCATCGCCGCCCGTGCCGACCTCACCCTTTTCCCCTCGTGGGATTTGAGCCTGATACAGGCGATTTTGCGGCGTAGAATTGGCTAATTCCACCATATTGGCCATGCTGCCGGGCACAAGGGTAACAGTATCGGTAATGGCAATGGTGGCGGGTACCATTTATTGTCAGAGGTCAGGAGATTGCCGGAAGGGATAGGGTAAGTAGTGACGCAGGAATCTTTATCTGTGCCGATAATAGAATTTGCCGGCAGATTCTGGCCATTTACAGTGATAAATACTTTCCCCGGCGTGGCGTCCCCGTTAATGGACGAAAAATCCATTATAGTCGTGGCGTCTCCGGTATTTATAGCCACTTCGCCGGATATTGAAAAAGAACTCCTGGCTACAGGGAAGTGACTGACAGAATTAGAAGCAATGATTGAATAGCCGGTTACGGCTGTGTCAACCTGAAACTCCGAGCTGCCGGCTGTCTCTTGCTCTGATGTGGATATAGCAAAATGATTGCCGTAGTGATTCTTGTGATTAAAGGCGTCATCTGCTTTGCCAGTCGGGTCATAAACTTCCGCCTTCATGTCACCATCGCCGCCCGTGCCGACCTCACCCTTTTCCCCTCGTGGGATTTGAGCCTGATACAGGCGATTTTGCGGCGTAGAATTGGCTAATTCCACCATATTGGCCATGCTGCCGGGCACAAGGGTAACAGTATCGGTAATGGCAATGGTGGCGGCTTCCCCGTTCGTGCCGTTTGTGCCGTTCACCCCGTCTTTGCCGTCCTCGCCCGGCTTGCCTTCAGGGATAGGGATTCCGTCAGTAAAATAATGCTTGCCATTAGACATCAGGAAATCCAGCGTGAAGCTGTTTTTATCCGCGGCCAGATTGGCGTTAACGCCAATAACGCTGACGCCGTCATTGCCTTTACTGCCCTTTACATGGCGGCCGGTGCCGCACCCGCATTTATCCGTCATGTGCTTTTCCTCGTATAGCGTTTATCCGCTTCCTGCATGGTCAGCCCGCCCGATAGCCGCATCAGGCCGCGATAATAATAATTGGCATGTGCCGGATATGTGCTGCCTGTCGGGCAGTGCAGCCCGATACGCAAAGCGCCATTGGGCAGGATTATTTTGCGACTAGCTGAAACGCCGTTAACCGAGAGCTGCACCCATTCGCCGCCGGCATCTATGGCCAGCTTAATGTCGCACACTTTGCTCACATCAACCGGAAAGGTGTTCTGTCTGTTGTAATCAGTGATATTGGAAATCGGGTGGGTGCCAAAATCCGCCGCATCAAGCGTAAAGCCGCCTTCGGCCTGGGTGAAGCGCAGCGCTGCCACGCCACCGGCCGACAAAGAAAGCTCAGTGCCGGCGGCTGTCGGGGCGTCAATAAACAGCTCAAATATCACCCCCCATGCTACTTCCTTGATGGGCAGGGAATCGTCTCCCTGAAGCGTCAAATCCAAATATTGCCGGTAATTTGGCAGCACCCCCGCGCCTGTATCGGCCGGCATATCAATAGTCAGCCGATTATCCACCACCTGCAACTGCCGGGCAATACTGGTGCGCCAATGCGCCGCCATTGACGGGGTGAAATCCTGATTGAAATTGCTGCTGTGCAATATCCAGCTATTACCCACACGGCCAAGGCTGGCACCCCATACCGAATTGCCATAGTCAACAGGGTAAGGTTCGGCCGTTGCCGTCCAGCGGTAATCCTCGCTGAAGAAGCCTTCCTGCGCCATTGTCGTGAGGGTGCCATTATAGCGGTTCCCGAAAATCAGGAAGCTCTTACTGTTAAAGGGCAGGAAATTGAAGCAATCCGGGCTGCCGTCAAAGGCAAAATCGGAAGCCTGTTCCCAAATCTGCAAATCGGCGTCAGTGCTGGTGTAAACCCGCAATCCGGCGTCCACGGCCACCAGCATGACCGCCTTTCCGCCCATGGAAAAGACATAGGGCGCGCGGAATTTTGCCTGTGTAGTGTCGGAAAGCACCGGCTCCTGATAGACAACCTGCCTGCCAAAATCGCTTGCTACAGCATGGCCGATTACCTGGCTGTCATCGCCTTCAATCGTGTAAAAATAATGTAGGCGTCCACCAAATTGTATAGTGCTGCCCGTGGATAGCGACTGGCTGGAATCACTCAGGCGAATGCAATTATCATGCCAGGCTGTGATGCCGTCCTGGCTGGTTTGTTCCAGCCATACGGCCCGGCCGCCTATTGTATTATGGTCAGCGTCTGTTTGGGCAGAGACATTAGGCTCTGCCTTGTAAAGCACCCAGCGATAATAGATACCTACAGTGGGTGCATATTGTGCCCCGCAAGTATCACCGGTAAAATCCTCAGGCGTTCTCCGCAACATTCCCGGTTCAGCCGGCCATTGCTCCACGCGCCGCTTTAAAGCCTCTATAACCTCATTTGTATCCCAGATTTCGGCCACAGCTTTATTATAGCTTTCGGAATAGCCGCCGCAAATCTCCGTGCCCGCACCCCAATCCCAGTCGCCCGGCTGCACCCGGCAATTACGCAGGCGGGAATCACCGGCCACCCATATCATCACATCTTCTACCGGCGCCGGGGCATAACGGGGCTTCAGGCGCACAAAGGCAACCGGCCCATCAGGCTCCAGAAAACCCAGCAGACGCCGCTCTGTGGCCGCGTCAAACTCCACCGAACAGGCATTTTGCGGCGTGTAGCTTGCTGTCAGCATGGGTGCGCGCGGGTCTGCTTCGGGTATCATTTTTACCCATTTGACCGGCGGCGGTAATATATCCTGCTCTGTCATTTTTTCGCCTCTTTCCCCAGCCATTCGCGCAAGGCACCAAGTCGGCAAGTGTATTCCACCCCGTCATCGCCTTGCAGCACGATATTCATATCGGCCGATAAATGCTCTGCCTTAATCGCCTGCTTTTCGCTTCCCGGCGTGGTGTAGTCAGTGTTTGCCATATTTATTACCCCTCTCACGAAACAGGCAAACGCAGAGAATAGGTGTTGTGATAAACATTTATCCCATTCCGATTCTCGCTCAAAAGATTGATAGCCGGATAGCGCTTGCTTCGGTCGGTGTCGTCCCAAAACACCATTACTTCCAGCGTGTGGTCGCCTTTGGAAAAATTGCCGATTGCCGGCGGCAGTGAAAGGGTGCAAACAGTGTCGCTGTCTCCATTCGTGTAGGCGCTAATCGTCAGAGGCGGCCGCGGTAAAGGATTATAATCCTGGTCAATCAGCAACCAGCCGTCCACTATCAAAGTGTTCCAGAGCAAATTATCGCTGGCTTGAGCGCCGGGATTTCTTAACGCAATGGATTGCACCAGGCGGCACTCCAGGCCAGTTTGCTCACTGGCCAGAGTAAACTTGCCTGATGCCACCATATTGCCCTTGAGCTTCCCCCGGTCTAAAGCGGGAGCGGCATTCATATTTACCCAGCCCCATGTGCCATTGCCCAGTGGGTATTTTATGTAAGGCTTAAGCAGTTCGCATAGCCCTCTGCCTGTATAGCCGCTGGCTAAAGGGAGATAGACAGTGCCTTCCGCAACATTCCCCCAAACACTGTCCTCATGAAAAACGCCGCCGGCAATATTGCGACTTGCAGAGGGGTTTCGCACAATTTGCGGGCAATAGACAGGATTCCCGTCATCATCAACCACATCATTGCCATTCGCATCTTTTTTCTTGCCATTGGCAACAGCCAATGGGTAAACGGGCGATTGATAAGTATCTGTATTCATTAAAGGAAAATCGGTGCAGCTATACAGCGTATCATTCGCCGTTCCCTCAATCATACGCTGGATTTCGGCCATATTGCTGTCTGTATAGACAAAAAATACGCCCTTATCGTCTACGAATTTTTGCCATTCCGGGCTGTTTTTGAGCAGGGCCATGGTGTCGCCCAGCAAATGCCGCTCGGCCTTCTGCTCTGCTTCATAATCAGCCGCCGTCCAGATATGGTGAATTGAGGAATAAACCGCCTGCACATGCGCCCCGGCAACAAACATATCGCCCGTTGCCTGTTTCACACGCAAACCTTTGGCCGTCCTGTCCCAGCTCATCATAACCATAGGCAGGCCGTTTCCGTTATTGCCGCGCTTGTCAACAGGGATATTAGTGATACACAAGAGCGGATTATCAGGAACCTTAGCAATATCGTTAGGGCAGCGGAAGCGCACAATCATGCCGTCTACATAATCCGTATATTCTTCGTCCAGCTCAACGCGCAAATTGGTTTCGCCGACAACCGGCTCGCGAGAATACAGCTCATCATCGGCTTTTTGTCGCAGGCGCTTCATCATTGCGCGGATAGAGCGGCCGACATTAGCCGGCGGGCAGCCTATATAAATGGGGATTTCTCTGTCTGAAGCCTGATTCTCCTCAGGAATCTTGCTCCAGTCGTAAATAGTCGGCATCAGCTAAAACCCTTCAGGAGATTAGTGCCAAATTGCGGGAAAATGAAGGAGCCGCGCTTGGCACCGAGCATAGCCATAACATCTTGCTGCTCGCCGGATAAATCGCGCTTCTGAATAGGCTTGGCCGCTTGCGGGGCCTGTGGTGATTCACCTTGTGATGTTTCCCC
>NW_017299474.1:21328-24337 GCF_001594075.2 Trachymyrmex cornetzi
GGTGCCGCGCCGATAAGCTTGCCGATACTTGCCAGCTTCTGGCCGTAAGCAGGGTCTGTTGCATAGCCGCTCTTGGCAATCTGTGCCACATTTGCGCCAAAATCATTACCACTGGACAAGAGCTGCTTATAGCGAGAATTCTTTTGCAGGAAATCGCCATAACCGGCAAAGCTTGCGTCCATATCAGGATAAGCGGCAAAATTGGCTTTTGTGTTCACCATGCGCCCATTCTGGAATTCTTGTGTATTCTGCGCCCGGCCGGCACCCTTAATCCCGAAAAAATTATTTTGGGGTGCTTTCTCCCCCCAAGCGCTCTCATGCGCCGCCTGAGCCAGTATCAGTTCCGGGCTTATCCCCAGCCTTTTTGCCTCGCGCTCAGCAAGGGGGCGCGCCGTTTCCAGCCATGCCTTCTGCTTACTTGTTAGCGCCATTGCCGCTCTCTCCGATAATCATCAACGGCGATGATAAACCGGAATGCAACTGTATTTGTAAAAAAATTGATTATTGACTTTTTGATTATTTTTTGATTATTTAAAGAAACTGGCTCTATATGGAGAGATAATATGGTGGAATTCATAATAGCCGCAGTTATTTATGGAGTTATCTTCCTTTTAATTGATATTTTGCGCAAAAAAATATTTAGCAAATAAAAAAGCCCCGCTTAATCGGCGGAGCTTTTTTTATTCTTGTTTTTACAATTTATCGGGCAACTCTCCCCGGTTGTTATTGTAGCCGTCTTTTATAATTTTACTTCTGCTTGCGTTTTCAGCCTTCAGTGTTTCAATAATACGCATAGCTTCATCTCTCTTACCGCTTTGAATTGCGGAGTTAAGCTGCTCAGCCCCGATAACAAACTTCTCCATATTTGAAGATTGCGACAAGGCCATATTGAGAGCGCTGGCAACCTGCTGTGCGCGGGTGCTCTTGCCTGTCCACAATGAGGCCGTTTTATCCCAAACAAGACCAGAAGCGCCAAAATCTTCCATATCGCTAAGTAAATCCTCTGCATGATTAAGCGCTTCGTCCGAAATTTTTATACCTTTGTATTCTTTGAATAAATCGCTTTTACTGCGAAATTTAGTGTCCCAATTACGGTCGGCAGGAGTATTTTGCGCCTCAAGAGAGTTTTTAACATCAGCCGTATTCCCCTGCCTGCTAGCCAGATAAGTATTGGCCCGGTCAGGCGTGAGGCTCATAACAAAAGCATCGCGAGCGGGCACACCGGCCGCTGTAAGCTGTTGCTCCAACGCCCGTTGCTGCGTTGAATAGGCGGCGGAACGCCCAAATCCGGCAAACGGATTCTCCAGAACGCTCGGGCTTATGCCTGCAAAAATGCCATTTGCGAGTGCTTGAAGCCTGTCCCATTTAGATGGAGCTTCGCCCATATTGCTGCCACTGAAGGCATCAGAACCGGCGCCGGTATTTACTGCACCCGTGTTGTCATTTTGCTTGTCATTATCGCTCATATCGGGAGACTCCTTTTGCTGTGCCGGCTGAATAGGGGCGATAATATTGCCGCTTCCGGCCGTTCCTGCCAGTATTGCGCCTATTTTTGTCCCTTTTTCTGCGAAACTTCTACCCGCTTCCTTTCTAATATCCGCGGCGCGCTCGGCGTCAATTACCCTTTCAGGCTTCAAACGACCGCGCGGAACTGCATTACCAGCCGCGCGGCCGACCGCACCGCCAAACTGGCTGCCAATATAACCGGCGCCCAAACCGGTCGCATTTGAGATTTTCTCTCCGAGCGGCGATGTTAATTTCCTCGCTAAAGCGCCAGCAATGCCACCACCCACAACCTTACCTACTGTTGCGCCCACTTCTCCCCAATCGCGCCGAATTAGTCCCTTGCCGATTTTCTGCGCTTGCACCATATCTGCCCCTTTCGGGATATTTTCACCCTTAGCCCAGTCCTCAGCCAGCCTATCCAGTGTTCCTTCTTTTTTTGCCTGCTCCAGATAATCAGCGATAACGCTCTCTTTCCGCTGGTAAAGCGGGTCAAGCACATATTTTTTGAAATCGGCGCTGTTGACATTTCTTTCAAAAAGGTGGCTTGCTCTTTTTTGTGTTGAAATATCAGCCATGTCTTTGGCCTGGGCGTCTATTTCTTTTTCCCTGTATTTTTTCAGCCCTGTCAGCCTGTCGCCGATATAAGAAGCCGTGCCTTCCTTTCCTGCCCCAACATTCCACAGCTTTGAGGCCTCGGCGGGGTTTAAAACCTTATCCTGCGCCATACCGCGCAAAACCACATTACCACGCCAAGGGGCAGCGTTTTCCTTCCAAACACTCCAATCAAGCTTGCCGTCAGCGCCTTTTGCCACCGCATTTGCAATATCGCCCTGCACAGGCGAATTTTTACGCGTTCCCGCATAATCGGATTGCGGCTTTGTGCGCAGAAAGGCGGAAACATCTTCGCCGCCCATGCGGCGCGGTTCAATCACCGGCTTTCCGTCTCTGGCCACTATGCGCATATTATACGGATCAATCCCTGTATATTCAGGCGGCATATTTGCTTCAATAAATTGCGCGGTTTTTTTGTTTCGCTCATAATCCTTAGTGATTTTGTCAATTTCGCCTTGGTGGTCTGCAATACGCTTATTGATGTCTGCTATTTTTGCGTCCCGCTCGGACAAGGCCTCTTTCATCGGTTCATCAAACCGATATTTACCGACTTGCCCTGTGGTTGCGTTTTTCTGCTCACGCAGAACCTTGTCTTTCGCCTTCCACTCGGCTTCAGCCGCCTTTATTTCCAAATTGCGCTGCGCAATCTGCTCTTGCAAACCATTTATGCGGGCTTCAACAGCTTTAGGTGGAGGAACAATGCCCGTCTTTTTGTTCGGCTGGCGGCTGGAATCTGCGGCCGCATGATTAGCAGTGCTTGCGTCATGAATCGGCTGTAAGCGGCTGTCCACTTTCTGGCTATTAAAGCGGCGCTTGAATTCTTCCCAGCTCTCAGGCTTTATCCCCGCCATATCGGGATTATCTTTTACTTCGCCGAATTTCTTGCCGGTC
>NW_017299474.1:25284-25946 GCF_001594075.2 Trachymyrmex cornetzi
CCGCCTGTCAGCAAAGCTGTTCCAGTCGCAGGCAGCATTTGTCCTGTAGCACTGGCTATCGGGTTGCTTTCCGATAATTTCTTCGCTTTTATATCTTCGCGAGCGCGCTGGAGTTGTGTTCCAAGTGTATTTTCTGGCCCAAGAAAAAATCTGGACATGGAACTCATTCCGCCTCCCACGCCAGCGGAAAGAGCGGCACCAGTATTCTTATCAGGTGCCCCGCCATGATTATAAATGGCTTTTGGCGCATCATAAAATAATCCGCGGAAAAGCCCCCAGGCACCTTTTCCAAAGCCTTTCACGGAATCAACAGCTTCATTACCTTTATGCAACAGCCAGCCGTTTTTTGCCTTATCTGCCTTGTTTGCCGCAATCTCATTATGGCTTCGCTGATTGGTAGCGTTGATTTGCTCAATATCCTCATCAGAGGCGCCCTGTGCTCGTAAATCAGCAATATCCTGCTCAGACAGTTGCAGTTGTTTATAGCTATCGCGCTTCTGCCTTGTGCGGTCATAAAGTGCTTTATCGTCGTTTGAAAACACAGTCGGTATGCTTGCCGCATCTTTATAAATGCGCGACCCACGGGCGGCAAATCCTTGCGCCGCTTGTTCTGGAATATTGGTGCGCCGGCCAGTTTGAGGATTCACCGCCCAGACTGTTCC
>NW_017299474.1:27163-27582 GCF_001594075.2 Trachymyrmex cornetzi
CCATCAATGAAGCCTGCCCGCTCATTGTGCTTTTGCCGCTGCCGGTAGTGGTGCCATAGCCATTATCCGCACCATTCGTAATCTGGTTCAATAGAGCCAGGCCGCGCCATGGGGCGTCCTGCGTCTCCTGGAATTTCGCCATATCGGCGCCGATTTGCGCCTGTTCCTGCGCCTGTCTTATCTGACCGGCCCGGATAAGAGCGTCATTCATTGCATTGCTCTGGCTATTGGCATTGGCCAGCAGGGCATTACGCTGGCCGGCACCTTGCTCCATGGCATTGGCCGCAGCAATCTTCTGCTCAATCTGCCTATTATACTGCCCGGCATAAATATCGCCGGCTGTCTGGCCCAATGCCCGGGCAGCGGCCGTGGCGGCGGAACTGCCCCCCTGCATGCCAAGGGCGCTTGATTGCGCCCCC
>NW_017299474.1:28899-39950 GCF_001594075.2 Trachymyrmex cornetzi
TTATCGCGGGCATAGCCGAGCTGATTCTGCATATATTGCTGAAACGCCGGGCTTAATATGCCCGGATTTTGCGCGGCAATGCCGCCCAGATTCTGCTCCTGATAAGAGGGCTGGCCGGCATAATTCTTGTTCACATTTTCCATATATTGCTGGTAATTTGCGGCATTTTTGCCGACATTATCAATTCCCTGCTGCGTCAGATTATCCAGCCCAGCCACGCGATTGCCCTGATAGACCTGCTGGCCAACGCCTTGCTGGTAATTTTTCAAGGCGTCTTTGGCCGCTGTCTGGTGATTTTGCAGGCTCCAGCTCGGCGGTGCGGCCGTGCTTGTCTGATTATATTTTTGCGTCTGCTTACCTGTGCTTGCCATCTTGCCCATAATTTATTCCTTTTCATAAAGGTATTTTGATATTTTATAACCATTGCCGTTGCAGAGCAGTTTCGCCCAGCCGGCGCGGCCCCAGAAATAGCGGTGCGGGATTTGCAATAAAACAGCCCGCATTTCATCAGGTGTAAGCATATTGCGCCATATAGTAGCCGCGCCGAGAATCTCATCGCCCTGTGTCAGCGCCACACCGATTTTTTTATTATTTTTAAAGACAATCCATATTGTTTTGCCTTCAGGATTCATCACTTCTGACAGCATATTTTCCCCCATATGCCGCTCATCATAACGGGCGCAGCAATAACCGATAAAATGCGATATATTCGCATATTTTGCCCCGACATCACGCCGCCATGCCCACCTTTTGCGCAACTGCCACCAATGTGGGCGGTCAATAGATTCAATTTCGCGCAAATAATCAGGCAGGCGCTTTACCTCTATTTTCGGCCGGCCATAATTGATTTTTGCCCAATATCTTTTGCTGCCCAGCATAGGTTCCAGCTCAGATAATGCCGCTGGGGCGGGCGGCAATTCTGGCACCCTGGAATTTCCGCCAAAGCCTTCCGGTATCCAGGTAAAACCGCAAGCGCGCAAATCGGCAGCGCTTATTGGCGATAAATTTGCCGTCATAGGAGTTTGGTTTGAATTCTGCATTTAAAAAAACCTCTTCATTCGGTTCGCGCGTATTGGTGTAATCAATTTCCAGCCGCAAAACCTGCTTGTCATAATCACTAATGGCGTAAATATCGTCCAGAAGAAACACAGCGCCATCTTGAAATCCGAATATGCCGGTCTCAATTACCGCGGCATCATAATCAGGGCTGCCCTGCCAATCCACGCCACCACGGGCATTTACCCAGGCTATGCGGTAAGCGCCGTGCAAATAGCTCAAATTGTCAAAAGAGCGCGGCCGCTCTCCTGATAGTGGTTTCTGCTCCGGGTCTGCCTGCTCAAGCACAGTATTGGGAAAGGGCATAAGCGCCGCGGATTCTCCGCCATGCGTGTATGCTGTCCACTTTTGCAGTGCATAATCATAATAGAGGCCCCTGTCATGGAAGAGAAAGATGACGCGGTTATTATAAGCGTCAGCCGCCACTGAAACAGGCCGGACTTTGTCGCTGATGTAATGGCGGTAAGTGCGGTCAACCATTTGATAGCCGATACGCTGCAAGCCGCCGCCCGAAATGCTGAAAAACCCCTCGCGGTCAATAAAATAAGTGGTGGAGTCCACTGTCGCCGCGGCAAAAGGCTTGGCACAGCCCCTGTCTGTGTTGATTTTGACCAGCGAGAAGGGCTTATTATCGCCGTTAACCCGGCTCAGGCGGTAAATAGCCTTATCGCACAGCACAATAGGCGAATATTCGGGCGAGACATAGCGGATAGAGCCGCCTTGAGGCACAAAAACATCGCCGCAGCTATTCTGGCCGAGTGTCCAAAAGTCTATCTGGTCAGGTGCCGACCACATTAGCCGATTGCCCTTGACCAGAATAAGGAAGCTGTCGGCGATAAAGCAATAATCGGCATAGGGAACGCCGTCAGGGGCGATTTCCACATTGTCGGAATTTTTATAAACAGTTTCATCACTGTTTTTGAGCGGCACGAAGCCCCCTTGCTTGCGGTCAAAATAGACAACAGGGCTTGCCGGATTGCAGCACAGGCAGACATTGCGATAAGAACAAAAGCTCCAGCGCCACGGGGCATTATAAGCACCGGCAAATATCCATTGCAGCCGCTCTTTATTCCAAATATATAATGCCCTTTCGCTACCGGCGAAAATGTCATAATCCTCATTGGTGTAATAATGGCAGTAAAGGCTGTGCAGCCTCTCTCCGTTCGGTGCTCTGGCAAATTGCACCGCCGCCGGCAAGGGGGCATAGCCGTTTATCATCGGCACGACATTTTCCACGCGCCGGCTAATCGTCTGGTTCTCTTCCTTGAAAGAGAGCGCGCTTGTATCTGACACATCAGGCGCGTATTGCGGTGCGGCGAAGGCGGCGGTGGTTTTCATTTAATAAGTCTCATGGTGAAAACCGCGCGACAGACCATTGCCGCGAATGCGGCCGGTGGAAAGGCGGTTGGTGTAAATATTATGCAGGCGCTGCATTTCCTGCTGAAATTGCAGCAAATAGCCCTTGGCCCTGTCAGCTTCCATGGTGATATTGGCTGTCAGTTTGAACAATATATAAAGCGTAAAGGCCTGCCTGAAATCATCAGAGAATTGCGCCGAAAACACTTCATCAGCGTCATTAGGCAGAACCTGGCTGACAGTGAGCTTGACGCGGTAAACGCGGTCAGGACGCGGAAACAGGCGAATACCGCCATCAAACAAATCATAATAATAAGGCTGTGAAGGCACAGAGCGCCAGATAAGCGCGTCTTCTGCTTCAATCCGGCGCAGCGGGAAACGCACCTGCGCGCTGCCGGGGAACTCCAGAAAGGCATAATCAATCACCCCAAGGCTAAGAAAAGGGTGGCCCGTCTCATCTTCCTTGTAAATATCCTGGTCAATGACAGTGCTGAACGCCACTTCACGCTGGGGCGAAAGCGTGGTTTGAGAGGATTTTATCTCCCAATAAGCATTGCGATAATATTCGTGAATATCCTCGTCATAAGTGCCCGTATCATCGCGCATTGTGCGCGATACAGCTCTTTTAATATCGGGATAGCTGAACATGAAGGCCTCACTTATGGAAGGGGAAGCGCCCGGCAGAAGGAGGAAAAGCCGGGCGCTTGTCTCTTGATTATTGGCCGTTATTGGCGGGCTCTTTGGCGGCAGCTTCCTTTGCAGCACGGGTGGCTGCGGCTTTCTGCGCAGGCGTCATTTCCCCGCCGGCCTGTTCAGTGCCTGTCTGCGCATTTGTGCCGGCATCAGACTGCCTGGCCAGATTCATGAAAACCTGAAGCGCTTCCGGGGTGATGACGGCCTGGCTCACTTTTGCCGCAGCACCGCCGCCGCCGCTTGCGGAATCACCGCTGAAATCCGCCGTTGCCTTGTCAGCATAAGAGGGGATAGTGATGACCGCATTATCCACTAATTGCTGGCTGTCAGTCTTGTATTGGGCCTTTTTCATGCCCAAAATGCACTTCCCGGCAAAGCCGTGCTGGTCAGCATAGGGATAGAGATAATCAGCCATTTGCAGCAAGAGCGGATTTTTTGTCTCTTCCACGGCCGGAGCCTGCTCCTGAGCGGTTTCGCCAAGGCCGAAGAACATTGCCTGCGCGCCGATAAGGATAGCTGTTGCCGTTTTGCCGTCAGCAGAGAGCGGCACATAAGGCGAGACACGGATTTCCATGCCGTTATAAATGCCGATAAAGCCATTATTATTCTCATAACCTTTCCAGTAATCGCCCTTATCATCAGACCCCATCTGGAAGAATTTGCTCAAATCCTGCAATTCGCCGACATTGGGGTCGCGGCGCATAATGCTGGCCTGCTTGGGGTGAATAAAGACAACATATTCCACCCTGCCGCCCTTCAGATTGAGTTTGCGAATAACCGGCGCGCCGTCCATTGGAGTCTCAACTTGTGCCTTGATGTCGTCCAGGTCAGACAGGCGCAGATAATCCTTTGCAGTCGGTGTGGCAGAACCATTGATTTTCCAGATACGGGTGGAAGGCAGAATCGGATTAAAGCCTTGGAAGCTCGGCACCTGGTCATCTTTGAGCGTTACAATAGACGAGCCATTATAAACAGTTTTGCTGGCATTGCCGGTCAACTGGGCAAAGAATACCATGCTGATATATTTGCTGAAGGAAATCGCAACAAAATCCTGCGCATCGCTAATCAGCCGCATTGGCACACGCTGCTGCTGAATTGTGCCCTTTGTCGGCGCAATCCACTGGAAGCTTTTGCGGTCAATGGAAATCTGGTCATAGGCGTATTCCACCTTTGCCTCATTGCCAAGAATGGTTTGATTGGACGACAGGCCTTCGTCCCAGCTCTGCAAGCGATAAGGGAAGGTGATTGTATCACCCATACCGCTGGCCAGCGTGGAATCTTTGTTAATGGCATAACGCTCGCCATTGCCGATAAGGTCGGCAAAAGACAGGGCATTCATTGCCTGGGTGGAGACATCTTCCGCCCAGCGCTTGACTGTCAGTTTGTCGGTAATGTCCATTGTGATATTGTCAAAAATCGCCATGAGATTTAATCCTTTTTAGCTGTTCAAAAAAATGCGGCCGGGCTGGGCAAATCAGCTTTTCCGGCCAATCAGACGCGCCCATTCTTTCGGATTGGTGCGCTTGAGACGCTCTCTCTCGGCGGCAGAGAGGTCATCATAGGAAGAGACAGAAACGCCGCCGCGATAGCCGCCGACAGTTTTGCCACGGGCCGCAAGTTCCGGGTCAACAGCAGCGGCGGCGTCCTCTTCCGCCTCAACCGGCTGCCCGCCACCCTCAACTCCGGCATTTTCGGGGTTTTCGGCCTCTGCCAACGGCTCTTGCCCGCCACCCTCGGCACCTGCACCCGCGCCTTGCAGCACATCAGCCGTCCCGTCTCCATCTGCGTCCTGATAGCCCGCTTGCAAAGCCAGTTCATTGAGCGCCTCAATCGGGTTTTGGCCTTGCGCATAAGAATTCCTGATAAAACCAAGCAACATTTGGCTCATCTGGGCGCTATTATCCGGCGGAGTCGCGCCCTCAGCAGGAGCAGCTCCCGCCATAGCTTCAGCACCTTCAACGGGAGCCGCACCTGCTGCACCTTCAGCGCCGGTTGAAGGCGCAGCCGGAGTAGCAGCACCCATTTCATCGCGGATTTTGCCGGCAAGGAATTTCATGCGGGCGTCAAGCTTGGGGTCTTTCTCCGCTGCGCCGGCATAATCATCATTCCAGCGCCGCAACGCATCATGATTGTCGTTGCGTTCTTTAATGGAATCTATGTCCTCTCGGATTGCGTTAAAATACGGCGCCAGGGCCTGCAAAATCTCTTGCGCAAACCCGTCTGCGGCCGATGTCTGGGCCTGTTCCTGTGTAGCTTCCTCTGCCATTATGCAGCTCCTATGTTCGGCGCCATCGGCGCCTGTTGAATATTGCCGCTCATTTGCGGGGTGTTATTGCCGGTAGCGAGGGTTGGGGCGAGAGCCGGGCCTGTCTGGGGCGGTATTCCGGCGTCTTGAGGCATGCCCTGACCGGACATTTGCCCTTGTGCCTGCTCTGCCTGCTGCTGCGCCTCTTCATTATTGCGCTGCACATCGGCATCAATCGCCTTCATCAGGCGCTGTGCAACACTGGCCGGCAGCGGGCTGGTGCCAATCATTACCTTGGCTGTCTCATAGCCCCCTTGAGCAATCATCGGGTCAACTGTGCCGGCAAGGTCTTTCAACAGCTCATAAGTGCGGGTGCGCTCATCAATGCTGGCCGGCGTGTCGTCCACAATCACATCATAATCAAATGCCGCCACCAGCTTTTTATTGAATTTCAGCGCTTTATAGCCGCCGTTAATTGGCAGGCCTTCCACCACCACGCCATTGACGCCCATCAGTGTATTATTGGGCAGCGTATTTTTGATTAGCCAGAGAATTGTGCGCCCCATATCAATGCGCAAATAGCGCGCATGCTCAAACGGCTCTGACAAAACATTGAGGGTTGATTGGCGCCGGGTGAGTTCCAGAACATTGGCCTGCTCGCGGTCAGCCAGCCCCATATATTCAGGAGAAAGGCCGGTGCATTTATAGATTGCGTCATCGGCCAAATTGATAAGCTCAAACATATCTTTCGGGATATTGCCGGTAGGCTTGGGCATAATGCCCTTAAGGTCATCTACCAGCGTCACCTTGTCAGGTTTGGCAATGGTCTGCTCAAATTGCTTGATGCTATGCTGGTCGCCTATTGCGTTTTTCTGCACAATGTAGCCGCCTTTGGAGCTGAAATCCAAAGCGAACATATAGTTGGTGTAAAGCTTGTTAATGCTGGTCTGCGCGTCAATGGCGGCTTCCATCAGGCCGTAATAACGCTCCCCGTATTCGTCAAAATAGCAGGTAATAGGCATTATCGGCAGTTGCCCGCTGGGGCAAAGCGGCTGCACCGGGTCAGACAGCAAGCCGGTGGCGCCAAGAAAGGCGCGAAAGCTTACTTCCTTGCGCCGCACCGGCCGGGCGTCTTCCGGCAATTTGGCGATTTTGGCATAATCGTAAGCGGTAAATTCCTTTTTATCTGCACCGCGGAATATGTCCACCACTTCCTTCCACAGCGCTTCTACAATGACAATATCCCGCTCCAAATCCCCCAGCGTCAGGCGGCCTCTGGCTGTCTTGCCCAGCAGAACGGAGCTTTCGGGGAAGGCCTTGCGCATGGCCATATCGTCAAAAGCGGCGGCCTGCGCCCGGTCATTTTTATCGGCAAAACTGGTATTGGCCCAGGCAGCATCAAGTTCATCGGGAGACACATCGGGAAAAAGCTGCATAGCCTCGCCCAATGTCATTTTTGCCACGCGGAACAAATAGCGGGCATCGGCCATATTCGGCTCCCGCGCCCGGCAATCAAAAATAATGCTCTGAGGGTCTACACGCTTGATAATGTAGCGGCCGTGCCGGTGGGTAGAATAATCAAGGCCCACTTCCACATAGCCGATACCACTGGCAATCGCGTCTCCGAATGCCGAAACTTCGGCCCGCTCCCCACGAGATACTTCCCTTATCCATGTAGCCGCATTATTGACCATTTCTGCGGCCAGATTCACCTCTTCCGAATTGTCATAGGCCCGGGCCTTATAGGACAAGTCGCGCTGATTATTGATAAGTGTGCCTTTGACAGCAGCCATGAGCGGCGCAAGCTTGTTGAACTGGATATGCGTGTCGTCCTGCTCCTGCCTGAGCGGCGTATCCTTCTGCTGCTTATTGGACAGGAATTTGGTCATTTCGCGCGCCTGCGCGTGATATTTGCAGCTCTGGCTCAGGCTTTGCTGAAACCACAGCCGGGCGCGCGCGAACAGTTTGTCGCGTTCAGAAGCAATAAAGGGATTCCGGTCTGTCTGCATCATGCGGGCGATGATACAGGTGAACACAACTGTATTTGTTAATAAATTTTAATTAAAGATAGCGCCGGAGAAATCCAGGCGGCTTACCACATTTGCGCGGTTATAAATATAAGGGATACCGCCCAGCGCGTCAGCCGCGTCTGAATGCTTATGGTCAGGGCTGTCAAGCGGAATGCCGTTTACAATTTTAGGCGCATATTGCTTGATTTCTGCCAGTCCATTATCACAATAAATATTGTCAAACCAGCAATGGGGCAGCACATTGCGCACCGCGTCAATGCGGTGCATTTTACTTTTAACGCGCGGCACAATTATAACTTGCAGACCACGGCGGCGCGCATCTGTTTCGGGCGTGGCAAGCGTGGAATAGCCGCGCTGGTCATCGCCGTCATGCGGCAAAACAATCACCGGCTTTGCAAAGCCTTTTACCGCAATATCGTCCAGCACATCGCTAAATTTTGTGCCGGCCCAGGCAAAATAGCGCAAAATGTTGACGCGGTCGCGCTCCACCTGAAATATCCAGCAAGTGCAAAGGTCATTGAGTCCGAGGTCAAAAGTGGCATAATAAGGTGCCTGGTAATCTACTATGAGTTTCTGGTAGCGGCCGGCCGCATACATATCGGCCAGCTCATTTGTGTAGTAAGCCCCCTCTTGCACCTCGCGGAAATAGCCGCCATAACGGTTATCAAAAAGAGACCTGGATAAATTTTTTTTCTCTTTCGCTATAAAATCCCGGCCGTCTTGTGACAGAAAATCATTTGTATCCCAATTCACCCAGCGCGCTACCACCTTGCCCACTTTGCAATCTTTGTAAAGATTCTCCTCGCCAATATCCCTGATAAGCCTTTGAGCTATCGGAGTGCTCTTTATTGAGGGGTTAAAAATATAAATACGCTTATTACGCGCCACGCGGGCAAATGTTGGCACAATCTCACCCAGTGCAAATTCGGTTGCAGTATTCGCTTCATCAAACAAAGCAAATTTGACATCTTCCGTCCCTTTGATTTCTTCAGCGTTCGCATTTGTTCCCTTGAGCACCCCATTTATCGGGGCATTGCGGGCGCGGAAATACTCTGCGCCAGCCTCCCAATGCGGGGCGGCTTGTGGCTCTTTATTCAGAATCTTGCGCAAAACGCCCAAAAGGCTGTCGCTCAGCGTGGTCTGCAATGAGCGGGCAAAGACAATATTGAAACTCTCTCCATACTTATTGTAATCAAACATTGAGGCGACCATGACTGCGCGAACAGCATTATGCGTCTTGCCACTCATGCGGCCACCATACAAATAGGCGTCTGTCCAGTCATCATCTTCAAAAATAAAGGCATAACGGCTGTCAATCTTCATCGCCGACCACTCTATGCTTAACAATTTCCACGGGGAAAGGCGCTCTTTTTGCCGGGGCTGTCTCATCTTTTATCGCCTGCACCGGCTGGCCATAGCCGCGGTCAAGCAACGCCTTAGCGGCCGACACGCGCGAGGCAGAGGTATCGCCCGACTCGGCAACCTCGAGCAAAATCTCAAGGGAGCGCTCCCCATATTGCCGGGCCAATTCGGCTATATTTATTTTAGCATATACTAATCTTTTTTTCGGTCGCCCGGAGCCAGGGCGCGCCCCCCCACGCCCGTTTTTTTTATCCATCATTTTTCCCGTCCATAGCCGCGCCGCAAAATACCATTACGCCAAATATTGCCAAAACAACACCTATGCCTGTCATGCCAAAAACTATTCCGCTGCCCAAAAAAACGCAGAGCAGCCCAACAAGCGCGCACCAATTATTATCATTTTTTGCCATAATCACCCCATGTTTTTTTGGCGCTTAATTGCTGCACCCACCACGCGCGCACTTACCCCCCACGCCTGGGCAGCGGCAGAGCGGCTTGGATATTGCTTGCCGCGGTAATAGCAGGGTGAGCATTGGCGGCGATAGTTGGCGGGGATATCTGTAAACGGCTCTTGCCCATTTTCTAGCCGCCTTAGCAGTCCGGCAGGGGTAAGGCCATATGCCTTCGCCGCCGCGGTGAGCGTGGGAAAGGTTCTGCCATCTAAAAATCTGATTGGGAGAGTCATTACCGCCCCCCTATTTTTAGCAAAAGAGGAGCGGGCGCAGAATCATGCGCTTTTGTAATTTTTTGATAAAATTTAAAAATGCCAACCATTATTAGCCGGCAGCAATAGACGATTCGCACCTTGCCACAGGCGGGCATTTTTGTCAAGCCCATAAAATACCCATATCTGTATTTTAGAGACTGCTAAAAAACTTTTTGCACTTTTTGCATGCAAATACAAATAGGGGGAGAGGTAAAAGGGGTAAAAAGCCTTAAAATCCAGAACAAAATAAGAACAAGAAGGGATATAGGTGCAAAAAGTGCAAAAAGGGGTAATGACTATATATATATATGATTCTATTATATTTTTTAACAATCTTTTTGCATATCTTATTGCACTTTTTACCCCCTTATTGCACCTGATAATTTGCTAATATAATAATATTGTCAGGTGCAATAAGTGCAATAAGTTGCTTTTTTTAGTGCAATAAGTGCAAAAAGATTTCCGGCTAGTAACGCCCGCATTTCCCCTTATTTTTCATGAGCTTATAATTTTTTTCAAAAAAAATGATTTTTTTTACATTTTGCCTGTTGACAGCGTAAATCGTTTCCTCTACAAAGGAAATAGACGCGGAAATAAGTTCCGCAAACACAGGGCTAAAGGAGCCGGTTAAAATGCACGATTTTTACACTGCAATCGCTTTAGGCGAAAAAGAAGCAGCCCAAAAATATATAGATTTTAACATCGCATTGCTAAATGACGACCAATACAAAAGAGGCTGGCGCCGAGATTGGTTAAAGCAAGATATTATCGCGTATCAGGAGGCGTTCGCCCGCAAATTTGGATAAGAGGGCTAAACCCAGAAAAAGCAAATATTTTATGCTTTCCACGCTATCCGGGAGAAATAAGAATGGCTAAAAAAATGAGTGATGACAGAAGAATAAAAAATGCAGGTAACTGGGCTGCGCACTATGCGCAGCAGGCAGAAAAAGAAAAAGGAGACGAAGGGAAAAAAGGCCTCGAGTTAAGCAAATTTTTAAATTTGACAAGATTTAACGCGGAAAAAGAGGAATCGGCAAAAATTATTGCCGAAAGGGAAGCAGAGGAAGCTGCAAACCCAGGCTTAAAAGAGGCCCGTGAAGCAAAAGCCAAAGCGGCTAAAGAAAAAAAGGAAGCCCGCTACGCCGCGAAAGCAGAGTGGAAAGCGCAGAAAGAGGCAGATGAAGACAGAGCATATAATGCCCTTTCTAAAAACGGTCGCGGGCTGGCGCAGATTGATTATGAAAGGCATTTGGGCATGCTTGCCGGGCAGGCAGGCCAGTGGGGAGCAACCACTAAGCAAGTAAATATGCTTGCCTGGCTAATGTTTAAGGCAAACGACCGCCTTGAAGAATATGACGGGGAGCATTTAACTAAGACGGTAGCTAGCCGCAACATTTCAGACGCCATGTAAAAGGGAGAAAAAAAATGGCAGAACATGCGATAAATACAAGCAGTTTTTACGATGTTTTGGATTTAGGCGATAAAAATCAAGCAAATTCCGCCCTTGAAGAGATGCGGACAGAACTTCTCTTTATGCGCCGCAATAATGCAGGCAATAATAGCCGCCTGTCATGGACAACCGATGAGCAGTTAGCGGCTGGCG
>NW_017299474.1:40163-42424 GCF_001594075.2 Trachymyrmex cornetzi
GCGGCTGCCGAGGCCGTTTACGCGGAATGCGAAAAATTATTTGCCGAGATGGGGGGGGCAAAATGAAAAATGAAAATATTGTCAAAATCGGCCAGGCGCTTTGGGGGGAGCGCTGGCAAAAAGAAATGGCGCAAGCGTTGGATATGGCCGAAAGGTCGGTCAGATATATGATTGCCGGCCGCATACCTTTGTCGCCCGGAATCTTGCGAGATTTGCGCGAAATTGCCGAGCAGCGCGATAGTGACATTGAGGAGATTCTCTCCCTCATAAAAAAATTGGAAAAAGCATAAAATATTTGCATTTTGCTCTTTATAAGGATTGCAATGTAAGCTCTATATAATTGCATAGACAGCAATCAGGCTGGCTAATCAAGGAGAAAGAAAAAATGGAAAATGTAAAATATAGCGCGACAGCATTAAATGGGCGTATTATGACAGCAGCAGAATTTAAAGCATGGCGCGCCCGCATGGGGTGGAGTCAAGCCAAAGCGGCCGAGGAGCTGGGAGTTGCGCGAGCGGCAATACAAAATTGAGAGCGCGGGCGGCGGGGTGATGGCAAGCCCGCCCCTATATCCAGGCAAACGCAATATGCCTGCGAATTTCTGGAACGGCGCGGGATTTATTGAGGTAAATTATGACAAAAATCACAAAAAAGAAATGCTATCTTTGCGCCAATGACTATAGAGAGGCGACAGAGCGGATAAGGTGGAATGAAGGAGAAGTTATTTGCTGTCAGAAATGCGCTCCAATGTTAACCATAAGGGGGGGGGTATTGATAGAAGCAGTAGAGATGTAGATTGATTAAATAAGCTTATAAACAAAGCTTGACCGCCCCTTTGTTTTTTGCTCCAATCGCTCAATTTGGGCTGACTCTATTAAAAGTTGCAAAATATCGCGCAAATCCCGCGCCTTTATCGCATTTTGCAGGCTGCGATAAAGCTGGCTTTGCGTCATTTTTCCCCCATGCCGCTTTAGCGCACGGATAATCTTTTGCGCATTTGCCTGATTTTCGTTTTCAGCCATATAATCAGCCGCGCCGCTCTCCATTAGCTGCGCCGACATTTCGGCCAGGCGCATGCCATAGCGCAAATCAGCCATGCGCACCTGATTATCCTCAAGCCGCCCAATGGCGATAATAGAGGCAATGCGCAATGCCATTTCGGCTGTGCGGCCGTAAAACCTGTTTTTCTCCTCATTTTGCCGGATTTCCTGCCGGTATTTTTTGGCAAAGGCCTGCCACGCCGCTTCCGCGCCATCAGGGCACCAGCCCAGCTTTACCACTGCGCCCCGCTCAAGCGGGTTTTGGCTGGCATCACCGCGCCACGCCTCAATCAGCTCGCCGCCGTAAAAATGGATAATTTTTACAGCCTTTATAATTTCTTCCGGCACCGGCGCTGCCTCTTTAAAATTCTCCTCACCGGCGCTGCGCCCCTCTAATAATAAAAAGCGGTTAAGAGTGCCGTCCTCAAGAGCCGCGCCGTTAATGCCGTCCCAAAATTGCTGTGGGGTGGAGACGCAAAAGAGCGATAAAGCAGGTGCCTCAATGGTAGCAGCAGAGCTGGCCACGCCCTCCGGCGTTTCCATGCTGTTAAAATGCATCCCCCAAATGGAGCGCAAAACGCCCGGCACGGCGGCCAATGCACTTGACGCGCGCCGATTATTTATCTCCTTCAGCCATTGGCCGAATTCGTCCATATAACAAATACTTAGCGGCTTTTTTAGCAGGAAATTAAATACGGCCGAAGCAGAGTGGAATTTCGGTGCGCCAAATAATTTGGCCAGCCCTGCCGCTTTGAGAATCTGCCTACCAGCTTGCAGCACATCTTCCTTGCCGCTGCCGGTCGGCGCAAGGCCAAGCGTATAGAGGCCAATTGCCCCATTTTTTACTGGCGTTGTAAATTGCCGGCCGGCGGCGGTTGCTATCACACTCAAGCCAACCAAAACAGCCAGCTCGGGCTGCGGAAAAATGGAATTTTCAGCCGTCCAGCGGGCAATGTCGCCCACCAATCCATCAGGGTAGCCCAAAGGCTCCCTCTCTACTTTGATGCCACCTGTTTCGCCAGAATTTATCGGTTGCGTGGGGGAGTTCCCCTGCGCTATAGGCGCCGGGGCAAAATTTACTACTTCGCCATATTCTTCCGCTATCCGCGCCTCTTCCGCTGCGGCAAATTGCCGCTTGGCCAATGTATTGGTCAGCATGGCATTGGCAATGCGGCGCTGTTCAGCAAATTCCTCGGCGCTCACCACATTATCGGCCAGTTG
>NW_017299475.1:0-1343 GCF_001594075.2 Trachymyrmex cornetzi
GTGTTTCCTTTGGGTATCATTACCCTTCTTAAAGGATTCGCTCGATATTCAGAAGGACGTTCTACTATTTTCTTCAGTTCTTGAATTGCTTTTCAGTAATCTTCACTACCTTTTCATATATTTCCATCTACACCAGCAGTTTTCCCTCCTTTATTGGTTACAACTTTTATTTCTATTTATTTCACTTACTGCCAGTGCCCTGGCTACCAGGGATTTTACTAATACTCATTGTAATCTATAAATCTCTTTAAAAATCTTCATTTATTCTAGCGATAACTATCTTTTCCTGAAGGTTCTTTACTTTAGTTTCTATTTTCTTTCAGTTCAAATCATTTCATCCATTTTCTTTAGCTCTTTGAGAGCTTGACGCTTGGCTTTGGTACCTCCTGTTGACTTTGACTACAACCATTTGGCACTTATTCCATAACGATCACATTAAAGGAGCTACAGTACCTTTATTTTTCATTATTTCTCATTTTTTCGTCATTTTCATTTTTTGAATTAAATTCATTTCGATAAGCTTGAGTGGAGATGTAGATGTCCAAAGACTTTCTTGGTTAATTTTTTGCTGTTGCTGTTGCTCATTTTAACCGCGCCCCTGACACACGCAAAACATATGAGCCGATTTAATCCGCTTTGTTTGTTTTTACAGTCCTAAGAAACCAACGATTCTATCGAAGTCTTCAATTCTACTTAGGTCGTGTTCTTTATCCGTTGCTCACATTTGTTAACATTATGGGATAATTTGATTTGACGATTTCTATTTCTACTAAAGTAATATCCCCTATACAAATTTTCACCGTCGTTGACTCGATACTGCTTCCTTTCACCTAGCCAATGACTTAGCTTATGAACCAGGGCTGTTTATTTATTGCTTCAGGTTACTCTTAATTACGTTTACCACGCTGCCCTAGTAAGCATTATCTAGAATTGAATATTTCCATTTTCAGGGTTCTATCTGACCTGTTACCGGTCCGCATTCGCTAATTTTACAATCTTCTACCCTAAATCCGATATGACCCCTTCCGCATTACGCTTTATAAATCACCTCTGTCCTATTTCATCCATACTCTTACTTTCTTCGATCTAGATTTTCCTCCTTTTTACCTTCGCATCTTACCCGGTTTGTGTTATGCTGTTGCAATTAACAACCCTGGATAGTTTTAGGCTTCAGTTGAGATCTATTTTTTATAAGCTCGAGGAAGATTTTCGATACAAAAGAGGATTAAGGGCTTACCTTGTTCCACAGATGATACAAATTTAATCGAGATCTTAGGAAAATACTTTGACCCGTGAGCCTTGTTTAGTCCGAGTCAGCAGCATAACCGCCTTGTTCCCTAACC
>NW_017299476.1:0-2677 GCF_001594075.2 Trachymyrmex cornetzi
CAGCTTGTCAAGCAATGATGCATAGTACGTCCCTGTTATTGTTTTACCTTTTTCAAGATAGTCAACACAATTCCATGACTGTCCCAAAAAACAGTCGCCATCACCCTTCCCGCCGATAAAACCGTCTTCGCTTTTTTCGGAGCAAGTTCACCCTTCGCAGTCCATTGTTTTGATTGTTCTTTCATTTCAGGAGTGAAGTGGTGAACCCAAGTTTCATCAACCGTTATTAATCGACGCAAAAAATCCGACTCGTTTCGCTTAAACCGACCAACAGGGCCTTAGAAATGTTCATTCGAATGCGTTTTTGATCCAGAGTGAGCAAGCGCGGCATCCAGCGCGCGGTTAACTTACGCATGCCTAATTCTTCAGTCAATGTATGTCAAACACGTTCTTTTTATATGCCAACAGCCTCTGCTATCTCCTTAATCTTAATTCGACGGTTGTCCATTATCATTTGATGAATTTCTTCGATGTTATCGGTAGTGGTCGCAGTTGGCCGTTCCGAACGCTCATCATCAGCTAAGCTGGTACGACCACGTTTAAATTCAGCTACCCATCTTTTCACGGTGGCAAATGATGGGGCAGAGTCCCCGTAAACAGCGTCCAACTCGGCTTTAATTTGCGTAGACGTATTGCCTTTCAAATGCAAGAATTTAATTATAGCACGATATTCAATTTTTTCCATTTTTACAAAATGACGATACAAATGATTGTCAAACAAGAACTGAACGTCCAAAGTGGCCACAATTGTCACAGATATCTTTCGTAAGTTTCACGATTACCAGAATGGCTTTGACGAGTAACGCCATCTTCATGATAAGGCTCAAAATTTTTCAGACGACCCTCGTACATGCCGAATGCACATTAGCAAGTTCAGTGCGTCGTGCCGCCATATTGGCCGGTTCTTGAACTTTCCAGAAGCGGTTGTCCGTCGAGTTTTTCCCGCGTTCACATGCTCGTATCGTATTCATGCTCTTGACGTTTTCTGCTATTGCCGTTTTTGTGCTTTTGACAGTCTCCATTGTTGGGCTGTTTATCCGTTTCGGTGTATTTTGATGTAGTTTTGGAAGTTTTCTACATTTACGACAGCAACAATGAATCGCGAATATCTCGACAAGCTCACACTCGAAGAGCTTCAAGAAGAATGCGTTCGCTATAAGCTCGTACCTAAAATCTCTAAACCAGCCTACATCGACGTTCTTATAACACATTTTGAACGTCATAGTGAACATAACTTGCTGTATTTTGTTAATCATACTACAACTCAAGAGGCTTCTTCGCACTCTCAGCAGCGTTCTCAGATAGACGAGCTAAAAGAATCTATGCAGCTCATCATGGAACAGATGCAGCAGCAGCAACAGGTGATAGCGAAACTAGCAGGTGTAACTCTCCAGCCTACACTAGTCACTTCTCAATAAACGACCACTCATCCGAGGGCCCCATCCTTTCAGTTTCCGGCCGGTAGAAGTGGCAGTCGTGACAGTTCCTCAGTAATGGCAAGTGTGTCGACAGCGCAAGCTGTTAAACTATTGGCCAACCAAATCTCTTTAGTGGTTCTAAGGAGGAAAATGTGGAAATATGGATACGTAAAGTCAAACGTGTCGCCGCAATTCATGGTGTGCAGGATGGAGTTATGTTATTGGCAGCTTCGAGCAAACTCAACAAAAGTGCTCGTGAGTGGCTTGATCTGGATGACGGACAGGTCAACGACTCTTGGTCTACATTCAAATCAGCGTTAATAGGGCGTTTCAAGAGATTCTTACGTGCCGTTTCACGTAAGAATACATAAAGTGGAGGCATGTAAGTGGAATTTTTCGAAGGAATCATTCCATGATCATGCTCTTCAAAAAATCAAATTGATAAATGGTCTACAAATGCCGGAACGAGACCGTATCCAGCTTATTATCAACAGGATAAGTAGTCTTTCCCTACGAAGTATCGCAGCAGCACTGCATACAAACACCATCGATGACTTTTTATAACAGATGAATCAAATTACGTCTGCTTGTGGAATCATCTCGAAGAAGACGTCTCCGTCATCAGTAAGAAAGGTCAAGAAGGAATCTCTACCGTCGTCTCCTAAGGAACCTTCGGAGAAAAAAATCTCTTCAGGACGTTTGGTGCGCCTACTGCAAGGCTAAAGGCCACCAAAAACCAGATTGCTTTAAACTCAAAAGCAAAGAGCAATTATCAACCACCGTCAGTTCCAGTGCGTCTAAGTCCATCTCGTCCCTACCAGATACAAGGATGTCTCATCTAAAGTAGGTTGCGTCATCGAGGGAGAAGCCGGAAACCTTAAGATAGGCACTTCGGTTGTAAAAATAAATCAAATTAACGGTTCGCCTTGTAACCTCAATGCATTAATAGATACAGGTAGTCCGATTTCATTTATTCTTTGCTCAGCATTTAAAACTTTCTTCGGGCAAAGTTTTACATTAAAGAAAACCACCATTAAAAATCTCCAGGCTATAAATAGTAGTAATGTAAACGCTGTTGGTTCTCATTCAACTATCGTTGGTTTAGCATTATTACCGAATTCGGAATTAGAGGTTAACTTCCAAGTTTTGGATAATGATTCTTGGCCTACGCATGTTATTTTGGGTAGAGATTTTATTAGCAGAGAGAGAGAGAGAGAGAGAGAGAGAGAGAGAGAGAGAGAGAGAGAGAGAGAGAGAGA
>NW_017299476.1:6869-15504 GCF_001594075.2 Trachymyrmex cornetzi
CCGACGTAAAGATTTACTCGTACAATTAGCATATTAGTTTATTAGAAATAATTTGTTTCGTTTTTACTACACTCAAACGTCTTTTTTACAACCAAAAAAAATTTTCGATTTTTTCAACCCGTCACATTAGGAAAATTATTACACGTGTGTAATAACGTCACAATATATATAACTGAATGTAATTGAACGTGCATATTAAATTTAAATAAAATTCCTATATTTATTGATATTGTCCTACAACATTGATATCCTGAGCCATCCTGGACATATTCAGGTTGATCACGACTTGTGATGTCTGAGTTCGAAGAGTAATAAATTCGAACTTTTAGCTCTGAAGTGAATTAAAATAGTTCGAACATACATTCAGTCCGAACTATTTAACGTTTGAACTTGAGATTCGAACTGTTCGAACTGTCAAATCGTCTGATGTTTCCGAGCACTAGTTTTTACCATAAATTAATGAAAATAATTCACTTGAAATTTGGATTTCATATTTTAATTTTATACAACAGAGTTTTGTTCAAGGTTCATATATGGTTTGGATTGAGAGTGAGGTAACAATTTTTAAACATTATAATTTAGCGCCAATTATTTTTTTTGCTATCAAATCCTTTATATACCTGATACGTATCATTCAAATTAAGTAGAATTTTTTATGGGATTTTAACTTGGTGGCAAATATACAAAAATACGTACTACCTATGTTTTATTTTTATCTAGATTTTATTTTTTTTAATTAGAGATACTATTATTTAAGTTGTAATTCTTAATTTGGTATACCATTTTCTTTGTTTGACGTATATCTGTAGTTGATTGACAGTTGACACCTATATGTATTTACAGCGCTTTTTTACCTTTTTTTAAAACGGTAAATTTATACTGATATCATGCATTTTGTAGTGTTTAACGTCTTCTTATATTACAGCATATGAATTATTCTATTTAGTATACATTTTTTTCCAAAGAATACGCATTCTTAGCGCCTTTTCTCATCTTTTTTAAAAAAGTAAGATTTGTAAGTTTTACGGAAAAGTGTTTCAGACAAAAGTTGTAGGATTCAAAGAGATCTATTTACTGATTTTATCAGTTTGATAGCTTGGGTAGTGTCGCCAAGGTCAAGTCAAGGTCACAATTTTTTAAAATTTAGCATACTGTTTTTTATTCCAGAATCTAATAGCTGTTGTCGAGAGCTTTCCAAAACACTATAATTAAATATAGATTAATAGAATAGAGCTTAATTGGAATAAATGAAATATAAGTAATCACAAGAGCTACGAGCCAATTAAAATTAATAACATTTAATATTTAAAACTAAATTAGTAAAAAGTACAAACGTTTCGACGCCGATCGGGTCATTCTCAATGTTAAAATAATGTTACGATAAAAGTCGGATTCTTATATTACAAAAACAGTATTCTGTACGTTATGAAGTAGATTTAAAAAATGTAAATACATGTCAAATGCTTATGTCTTCCTTCTTTGTTACGAATATGTGATCCATTGAAATATTAAATGTGAGACGTTGAAATCGCTCAATATAATTGGAACGCTAGTGAAACTCACATTTTTCTTCTATGAAAAGCAATCTATTCAAAAGAAAGTTTTCAAAGAAACCAGTTGTTAAGTACAGAATATACAATTAATAAATAATTACAGTGTCTAAAAAAAACAACTAACAGTAATTAAAAGTAGACAAACAGAAGAAGAAATTTAAATGTATAATATATAAAATAACCGTTACAGTTTTGTTAACATTAATATCGATTACAAATTAAACATTAACATATCAATAAATCAGTGCATATTAAAACTAAACTATATATTCCTTCTTTAGCCGAACTATTGTGAGTCAAAAATTAAAAGAGTAATGCAATGGATATTGTAATTTTATAAGCCATTGTGTTGTATCAGAGACAGAGCAACGTGTAGCATCGACAATATCAGACAACGTTATGAGTTAAAAAGGAGACAAATAGATACGGAGACAGTAATAGGTGGAAGGGGAAAGGAGAAAAGTATTACGAAGGGGAAAGGGAATGTATAATGTTAGAATATATTTTCGGCAGAGATTTAGTATCATTTTGCTTGTTAATTCCGTGTTTCTATCTTTTTATACGGACCATTTCCGATATTAATCTCTTGTTATAAGAGGATTCAATGTCCAAAATTTCCACGTTATCCCACTTAAAATTGTGATTATGATCAATGCGGTGGTTGAAAATCACCCTCTGATGGCGATTTAGAATTTCTATTAATATTGAAAATATGTTCCTGTAGTTTTGTCTATAGTTGTCTTTTTGTTTGACCCACGTAACTAGCATCACAATTATCACAAAAAATCTTATAGACCACATTTTGATTGCATAATCCATCCAACCTATCTTTTCCTTTTTTTATGAAATTTTTGAGCGAATTCGAAATAGAATAGGCTAATTTGCATCCGACTTTTATTGTAACATTATTTTAACATTGAGAATGACCCGATCGGCGTCGAAACGTTTGTACTTTTTACGAATTTAGTTTCAAATATTAAATGTTATTAATTTTAATTGGCTCATAGCCCTTGTGATTACTTATATTTGATTCATTACAAGTTATTTTTCATAAAGTATTTTCCGAGTCATAAGCCCTGAAAGTTACAGTACCGCCGTCATTAGCATTAAGTTGTCCGACTAACGGCTAAATACCTCTTAAATGTTTTTTAAGATCATGTCCTAGATAACCTATGTTAACTTTAGCCAACCATTCTTGGGTCCAACCTATGCGATTTTTCACGTTGCTGTAACTCTTTTATAATATAATTTGAAGACCCGGATTGAGGCTAAAAAAAAACTTTAACTATTCATAGATATGATAAGCATGCAAGGGTATTTTTGTCTTAGTTATTTTCGATGTAAATGCATGAAAGTTCAAAAAGGGTATTTGGGACTCACACGTGATTAGCTTTTAAGTTTTCGGCGTTCTGGTTACCCCCTTTTTTTTATTAAATATATGTTTACTGAGTTTCGGATAGTATAAAAGTAAGTACACGAAAATGTAGAATTAAAAAAAATTATTTCAATATAATAAATAGTCGAAATTTTATAATCTCTATCAGTCTTCGGAGATCGCTTGGCCGGAACGGATTGCTTTAGAGCGAGTGTTGCATCATCCTCTAAACTAAGTGCTAATAAATTTAATTATATATACTATAATAATATTTATAGATGTACAATCATTTATCTACCATTTTATATGTCCAAAGAATAAAATTTTATTTATTAAGTATAAACTTATAATATATAGATTTTTTTTAAATATCGATTTTCAATAGTTCAAATAATTATATTTTTTTGAACGATTCATATCATACTATTTTTTTTGTTAATTCAAAGGGTCAACTAAAAAAATCCTACGGGTTCTTGCTTGAACATTAAATTAAAAAATTTGAGAATTTTTTATCTAAAGTGGTCATTTTTTGCGAATATTTTCAATAAAATTTCTTTGAAGCATTGTATTTAATTGAAAATATTATTTATTTGATTCATATTTATATGTCTCTGTCTGACTTCGAGGTATAAATTTCACATGTTTTGAGCTAAAAAATACGTATTCAGTCCAGAGATACAGAGTGACAAAGTTGGAAGGTTTCACAGACCCTGTTGTAACCGGGATGGTAACCAAAAATAACAATGGCGTGCTAGAGTTAAGATCAAGGTCATTAGAGATTGTTTTTCTTATTTCCATTTTTACATAAAAATGAATTTTTAGTGCGGAGATGTAAATAAGAAAAACAATCTCCAATGACATTGATCTTAACAAATGTCATCCAGGACATGATCCTGAACAACACACAAGAGATTTTACCCGTCGGTCGGACACCTTGCGTAATGCTAATGCCGGCGGTACTAAAACTTTCGAGCATCATAACTAAAAAAATAGTTAATTGAAAAAATTTCCTTATATATATTTTGAAAGTTCTCGACACCAGCTATCGATATTGTGGAATTAAAAGTGTTCCATTTAAAAAAAATCGATGTGACCTTGACCTGACTTTAGCGACGTCATCTAAGATCAAACTAATAAGATTACTATATAAATCTTTTGATGCTACAACTTTTGTCTGAAACACTTCTGTAAAACGTATATTTTCCGAGATATTAAGGTGTCCCGACCGTTTTGGGACACCCTGTATATATGTGACATCTTGTGAGTCAAGAACTCAATACAGTATGTGAATTATAATCATTTTTTAGAAGAAGTATATGCAAAATTGTGTTAGATTGTGTAATTTTATATAATCTGTCTCTAAAAATGAGAAATATTGATAATTTCCGTCATTTACAAAGTCAATCTGTGTCACAATTGATATGCGGTTAGATACCAGGTATGTAAATATGAAACCAGAATTTACCAATAGATGGCCATAGCTGTCAATATAGTTGCCGTCAGACCGCGTCATTGACGCCATTTCATCAAGGTCAGATTTCATCAAGATCAGAAAGGTGATCTATTATGAGCTGCTAAAACCGTTAATACCTGGCGAAACCGTTAATACTGAACGCTACCGACAACAAATGATCAATTTGAATTCAAGCTTTGCGTGAAAAACGACCGGAATATCAAAAAAGACAACACAAAGTGATTTTGCTTCATGATAATGCACCATCACACACAGCAAAACTGGTCAAGGAAACGATTGAGGCGTTTGGTTGGGAAAGACTTTCGCATGCGGCTTTACTCACCAGACTTGGCTCCGTCCGATTACTACTTATTTGCATCGATGGGACACGCACTTGCTCAGCAGCGCTTCACTTCTTACGAAGATGTACGAAAATGGCTAGATGACTGGCTTGGCTCAAAAGAGCAACTATTTTTTTGGCGTGGCATCCACAAATTGTCAGACAGGTGGGAAAAATGTATAGCTAGCGATGGGCAATACTTCGAATAAAATATTTTTTATCATTTTCATGCAATAAACGTATATTTTCTATTTAAAAATTTCGGTTTCATATTTACATACCTGGTAAGTCTCTTTGCGTGTTTTTACTACAAATAATATATTTTCACACTTGTAAATAATAGTGAGATAAATGTATTTTACTTCAAAATTACTTCATTGTGCTATCAAAACGATTCTTTGTTTTGAAATTTATTGTTAATATTAGAAAATAATAAAAAAAGATGCGGATCATTCGTTGAACTAATTGACGTATTGATTAATTGGTACTGCTTTATCATTTACAGGTTCTAAAAAAAGTGCAGAAGGAGTTACTCGCATATGGAAACACGCAAATCAGCATTTTAGAGTTAAGTCATCGATCGAATGACTTTAAGAAAGTTATTGATGATGCGCAGGCCACTTTGCGAGACATCCTGTGAGTCACAAATTCAAATTACTTGATAAATAAATCACTTATTTTAAAAGTGATATGGAATATTGTTGTTAACAATGTCAACAAAATTATAAATTAGTATAAAATATATTGATAATCGTCTCTCACTCTCCCTCCCTCCTTCCTCCCTCTCTTTCCTTCTTTCTCATTCCTCCTCCCTCCCTCTTTTTCTCTGCCTCTTCCCCTCCCTCCCTCTCTTTCTCTCTCCCTCTCCACCTCCCTCCCTGTCTTTCTCTCTTCCTTTCTCTCCCTCCTCCCCCCTTTCCCTCACTTCCTCCATTCCCTCTCTCCCCCTTCTCTCTCTATCCCCTCCTCTCTCATATGCTATATGCATACTTTACAAGACATTTGAAACTTATAAAGCGCGCGCTATAAAATTCTTTAATTTAAGTAAATAACCTTTTCATATTATAAAATTCAACAAAATAATTCTATATAAACTAAACCAAAACCGAACAACAACAAAACATTCGCAAATATTAATTTTTATTATGAATTACTACGAAATTAGATAGAACTAGTTTCGACTCTACTGTAGGCTTCTTTAGCCACTAATTAAACCATTACAATTACCTACATAGTAGTCCTTTGTTCTAAAGTTACAAATGGATACTGTTAGTTATATATGTTTATCCAGCGTGCACGCGCAGTTTTTCCTTTTATTTTCTTTATCGACACTATTAAAACATGGCGTCCCGACGAGTTGGACGTAGTACAACGGCGAACCGCTCTAGCGTCACCCGCTTTCTTTTTGGGAACTAGCGAAACCCCGTGAGTGTTTTGTACCCCGGTGATGAGAGAAACACGTGTAAAAGTTGGCTCCATAAATAAATACTGATATAAACAACAGCAAACAGAACAACATTAATTTTCTCCTAAACCCATTAACTTGGGGAACAATTGTATCGTGCACAAAATACAACAGATACCGTTACAAATCCTCCTTTTTATTTGCACACTTTTTGTTTCTTAATTTATTGGATGTACAATCGTGTTTATAATTAAACATTCTGAGACTTTCCCTCTGTCCGCAATCGCGAGCCTTCACATTGTTGCTGGCGGCGGGAGCCTTCGATCTGGTTCCCCCGTTAACGACAATTAAGACGATTTATTTTTGCGCCGGGTTCGCTCGGACGCTTCGGACGCCCTCTCGACCCGTCGCTCTCCAGATTCGTACCGACTTTCGTCGCGCGAACTCGAACGGCTCGCGGCTTTGATTTTGGAAGCAATAACGCGATTCGCCGATAACATCGGCCCAGCAACGAGCGACGAATCAGGGGGTAACACACCAAGTACGACGAGGGCCTTTTTCCTGTGTCGAAAGACTCCCGTCGTCATCGGCACACAAACACTCGCTCTCGACGTCGACATTGCTCGAAAGTAAGTGAATCCGATGTCGACTTGAAGGATCGGGATCGGCAAATGAGATGCCTTGCAAGTGAGGCCACGACTCGACGAGCTGAGTCCGCGACGCGGCGTACGAAATAATATTTTGAAACACGTAGGCGTGCAGCGGGAAGCCCGGTTCCGCACTGGAACGCGGCTTTAATGTCAGCACGACGCGAGATCTCGCGATGCCTGTAAATTTCTCGCCGAAACACGTAACTCGCAAATTTGAGCGTTGTCGCTTTGTACGCAACGTCTGACAGAGCGATTGCGAGATAAAACTGAAAGTGGATCCTTGATCCAGTAAGGCGCGAACTTTAAAGCTTCGGCCTTCGGTCGTATGAACGTCAAACCATGCTGTTGCCAAGAGGACATTCGAAGGAACGGTGTCCGCGGGGGGACCGGTCCGTTTGTTCGCGACATGATTGCTGCTCGCAGCGACTGGCGCGTTGGACGCCGTCGGAGTGAACGGTTGCGCCTCCGCTTTTATCTTCGAAGAATTTGCCGTAGCATCGGCTTTTACATTATTTGAGAAATGTAGCAACGAGTGATGTGAACGACTACAGTGCGAACATCGAGATTTGCTCGGGCATTGCTGAAGGAAATGCCCGGATCACAGACAATTGAGGCAAAGCCTGCTGTGACGCGCAAAATCGCCGCGCTGCTCAACCGTTTTATCAAGAAATTCTTTACATTTCGAAACCGAATGATTGCCGTAGCAACCAACGCATTTGTTTGCAGTGACGTTATTAACCGACGAGCGCGGTTTATCGTCTTTGTAACGACGAGTATCCTTCGGTGAGTCGGAAAGATCGGATAATCCGCGAATGCGTAGAGTCAAAAAGTCATTAATATCTTTGTAAGACGGAAGCTTGGCGAATTCCGTACGTTTCAAATTCCATTCGCTGCGAGTGCGAGGACCAAACTTTTGAGCAATAAGATAAACGAGCAGATCGTCCCACTCATTTACCGGACAATCGAGATTCTTTAGCGCGGCTAACGACGATGAGACCGTATCGCGGAGTTTTCGCAAGTCGTTCACATTCTCCGTTTTCATCACAGGTAGACTAGCAAACGCGTGCAAATGCGTATGAACTAAGGTTTGCTTGTTGTCGTATTCGTCGATCAGCAATTGCCACGCGGAGTCGTAATTAGCCTCCGAAATTTTCAAGTTATTGATCAGCACCGCGGCTTCACCGGTAATGCTTGTTTTTAAGTAATGAAATTTCTGAACTTTAGAAAGCGAAACGTTACAGGCCACGAGAGACTCGAACATATTTCGAAAACTCTCCCATTCCGCGATTTTACCGGTAAATTTTGGCAACGATATACGTGGCAATCGCGAGATCTGAGAACCCGACTCCTGCGAAACAGACTCGTCGTGACTATCGGATAATGAAGAGTTAGTGTTAGCGGGTAACAGTCTACTTAGCGCGTTTTGTAAAATGTCGCTGGTGTTGGTATAGACGTCCTCGGCTTCCAGGATGACATTGTCCACGAAGTAGGGCAGGCCCTTTAGCTCCCCGGACGTAGCGGTCTGCAACAGCAGGACATGTTGGTTGCTACATGCGGCCCAGAGCTCCCTCAGCTGGGAGATGCGGCTCTGGATCATCGGCACCGTCACGCTCACCTTCGGGAGTTTCTTGTAGTTGATGAGCACGCGTTTGAGAGCACCAATTTTGTACTCTTGCGCTAACATCAGATTCTCGGTTTCCTCGGTCATCGTGAGGTACGTTTGGAATTGGGGCGCGCGTAGCGGCACTCGCGAATTAATTTTCGAAACGAGGAGCTCGTTGCATCGACGAAAGTCACTGTTACGAGCGGAACGCAAATCGCGTTTTCCGCAAGAGTCAATTCACGAGCGAGACGCGAGT
>NW_017299476.1:15743-19778 GCF_001594075.2 Trachymyrmex cornetzi
GAGCAGCGTTCGCGAGAGTCACTAGCTCGACGGAGCGTAAGGAGCGTCCGCAAGTAGCACGATAATTTCACTACGCGAAACGCGTGGAGCAGCGGATTTCGCGAGTGTCACCTTCCGCGAGCGAAGTTTGTAAGGCTTCGGCATGGGAATCGACGCACCGACGGACGCGAGTTGCGACGTCCGTTACTTTTCGATGCGGCGGAGCACTTTTGTGCGCCCGTATGATGAGCACGAACTGAGAGTCGCGTATCCGGTTTTCGTTGAGATCCGGCTCGAAGGACTACTTTGTTGCCGGCGGCGGGAGCCTTCGATCTGGTTCCCCCGTTAACGACAATTATAACGATTTATTTTTGCGCCGGGTTCGCTCGGACGCTTCGACGGAGCCCTCTCGACCCGTCGCTCTCCAGATTCGTACTGACTTTCGTCGCGCGAACTCGAACGGCTCGCGGCTTTGATTTTGGAAGCGATAACGCGATTCGCCGATAACATCGGCCCAGCAACGAGCGACGAATCAGGGGGAAACATACCAAGTACGACGAGGGCCTTTTTTCTGTGTCGAAAGACTCCCGTCGTCATCGGCACACAAACACTCGCTCTCGACGTCGACATTGCTCGAAAGTCGAATCAACAAAGATTCGAAGCGAAGAAGTTTCTCGAGTGATCTCGACGACCGCACTAATTAACGCTCTAATTCTGAACAACATAATAGAATGTCATTACTGTGAACTAGATGAATATAACTATAAAATAATTATATCACGATTAAAGAAAAAACCTTCCATAAACTCTACTCAATTTTTTCTGTCAGACAATAAAGTCATTAAATAAAATTGTGTCAATTATAATAAAATCGTACTTATCAGTTGCATTGCTGTTGCTCAACTGAACATAAACGGAAACATGAAGTCAACTACAGGTCGAAAAAAATAAACATACAATTATTGATAAAAATCGTTATTGGATATTCTCTTTAGTAGTAGTAGTGGTGGTAAAAATGCAGGTGGAGCTATGGCAGCCGCCTAACGCAACCGAGATCTCTAGAGTTTCATTGTCATTCCCTGCTTGTTTCCAAAGTTAAACAGTCAAGCCCAGCCCCGTACCATGTACCAGGCTTATGAGGTCGCCTATCTTTGCTCCACCTAAATCCTCGGATATTAAAAACATGTGACTCTAGGATCTATATCTCTTGCAGGCAAGTAGAGGACAGGTACACGGATGGTGCACGCTGTTCTCGCTTTCCTCCACATAGCCGGCAGTTTTTCTGCCTGACTGATCTGTTGTTGAATAGGTGTGCTCTGAGGGGCAAGCGTCTTGTAAGAAGGTCTATGCCCATTCTCAGTTTGTCTCTTCCCATTGCTATCAGCTCTTTTATTCCAGCTAGATTAACATGTTTCGTTAATTGCTTTGCCCGCCAGCGGCCCTTCGCTTCTCTCCAGGAGTTTAAATACTCCCGCTCCAGCATTTTCTTGATCTTTCTTTTACTTAGCGTTAAGAGAACCCCGACGGTCTGTTCAATCCGGTCCATTCCTGCCCCCATCTTTGCCCGTTTACCCTCTCGTTGCCAGATATGCCTTGGTGTCTAGAGACCCATAATAGGGTAACTGGGTTTGTTTCCCCTAGTTTGTCAAGGGCTTGCATATAGTTTCAAACTACAGACGGTTCTATAGAGGTCTTTGCAAGTGCAGCAATAGTTGCTCTGCTATCCGAGCAGATGCGGTGCCTGATTCTTCTGTCGATCAGGAGTTCTGCATACCTCGAGATGGCAAATACCTCAGCTTGAAAAACTATGAACAGCCTCCCTATTAGTATGCTTTATTCGTGATTGGCGTTGAAGCCGTAGATGCCTGTTCCAAAACGATAATTTGCTCCCGATCCATCTGTGTAGGGGAGACCGGGGACAAAAGTAACATTTTGACTTTGAAGTGTTATAACAGTTAAAATATAATATTTACATTAAAAAAAGTATATACCTTTAGATGTAGAATTTATTTAGCTACAACATTTTCTTTGATTCAATTTTTCAATGTAACTAGAAAAAAGTTATGTTTGTTTAATGACTATGAGGAATTTTGTTCCAACCCCTGGGACGATTGCAACAGTAGAGAGAGATAATTGTACCATACTATTTATAAATAAAATAATGGTTATTTTATTGGTTTTATTAATAAAAATACATAATAATGAAAGGCTCAAATAATTCAAATAAACTAAAATAAATCAGAAGAGCTACGAGCTAAAACCAAACAAATTTTAACGTATATATGATATAGTTGACATTAAGTAAAATAAAAGTAAAAACAAAATAAAAATATGTCTACATCAAATTAAAAATATGTCTACATCAACTAACGTTTCGACTACCTTCATTTTCAAAATTATAAACAAGTATGTACATGAAAGCGGTTGACTACAATACATTAACATAGATCACTAATTATAGAAGTATAATAAAACTTATTAAAAATAGACTTTCGTTGTTCAGGCCTGATTTCAGATTTATATGTAGTCGACGGAAAGTAGATCCTGGATTTACGCCAAACATTCAAATATCGCTGAGTATCCAACAATGAATAGATGTAATTGTCAAAAAATAAATCCTGGATATACGCCATGGTTCGATTACAAAAAGTATTCACCAAATATAAAAAAGTCGCTGATAATGCTATTAAGTAAGCCGAAGTAACAGTCCTTACAAAATCCAGATTCTACAGTATAAAATTGAATAACTGATCCCAGGCATCAATGTTACTATTGTCCCCTAATGGTATTTTATGATTCATAGTAAATTTTTTAAATAAAAACTTACAAGTAACACTACCCAAGTGCCATTCCGGGATTGACTTCTACCTATGCAGATTTTGTAAAGAATCGAAAAATATTTGATACGTATTTTTTTATTTCGGCAGACATGATGTTTTAAGGGCTGAAAATAGGGGTTGTAATATTAAATTTTTTAATAAACGGGTGTATTTCCGAATAATGCTGCTATGCGATCTAGCTGTAATTTGGTATATTTATGTATTTTGATGTGCTTATTACGAATATGATAAAAAAAATTGTCGCCAAGGTCATTTTCAAGGTCAAAACTCAAAAAAACCCTAAAAAATTGCCCAAAAATTTGTCATCAAATTTTGATTAAATTCTTACCAGAAGAGCGATTTCTAATATCTTATTCTCAAGTCAGTCACTTGTTTTCAACTCTAATATATTAATTTTAATGTACACGGAGAAAAAAAACAAGTGAAATACAGGAGCAATTTATACACGTGCGGAGACAGTTTTACCGACTTGAGAATAAGATATTAGAAATTTGATGACAAATTTTTGATAATTTTGTTTTCTTTCTTTTATTGTAATATTCATGACTTGCTTATATTCCATATACGATTTTACTATGAATGGTTATATTTAAACGAAATCAATTTACGAAAAAACGCGATTTTTTAGGGTTTTTTGAGTTTTGACCTTGAAAATGACCTTGGCGACAATTTTTTTTATTATATTCGTAATAAGCACATCAAAATACATAAATATACCAAATTTTTAATAAACACCCGTTTATTAAAAAATTTAATATTTTAACCCCTATTTTCAGCCCTTAAAACATCATGTCTGCCGAAATAAAAAAATACGTATCAAATATTTTTCGATTCTTTATAAAATCTGCATAGGTAGAAGTCAATCCCGGAGTGGCACTTGGGTAGTGTTACTTGTTAGATAAAAATCAACTCAAATGTGAAAAACATCAACACAGATAACACAGGCCTGCATGGTTTTGTTGATTGGGATTTAACTATGTTTTTTTACGTAATTTTAGACGCTTTGGGACGGTCCAAAATGGATTTTAAAGGGGCTATATAGTATATATATAGTAAATGATACCATCGATGGATTAGACGACAAAAATTTTATCAATTTTTAATTGAATTTCAAATATGACTGAAAATGGCTTATTTGGCTGTTTTGGGTTAAGATTTCTCGAAATCTCGACGTGATAGAGCAATTCTGCAGCCGGATTCGGATTCAGCGCAAAAA
>NW_017299476.1:20116-26143 GCF_001594075.2 Trachymyrmex cornetzi
CTGCCGCAGGATTCGGATTCAGCGCGAAAAATTACGTAAGAAAACATAGTTAAATCCCAGTCAACTTTCAACACCTCCAATTTTGCGGGCTTGTAATCATTGAAACATATTAAGATAATACATTATACCTTTGTTATAAAGAAAAAATAATATTTTGAATTTTGTGCATGCAATAAAAGTTACTTGATGCATGAAAAAAGTAATTTCTGCTTCTGCACTCGCGCACGTTCCGCGAAAAGCGTTCAGCATGTAACGAACGATTCAATACCTATCTGTTTATAGAATTTTACCACGCGGCTACATACATATATCTGTTATAGTTTAAGAAATATTGACGATGTTACTATTGTCCCGTATTACTTTTGTCCCCGGTCTCCCCTACCATACATCTCCATGTTTGGATTGGTTAAAAAGTTGGGATCTTGCCAGTCCTCCCTAGCCAATATCAGAACTCAAAGGTCTTCTTCAGTCGGTGTTTTTTGGGAACACTATCTTGCTTCAGTGTTAAGGGGAGCCTGTCGGACAGACCCAGCCTAGCGTGGCCAAGCCTGGTTTCCTTCCACTCCCCCTGACACTTCATTCTGTATGCTGCTTGTTTTGCTATGCTAATGATCACTAGGCTCAAGAAGATCTGAGTGCCATTTCCAGCGCCTCGATTGGTGTGATGTTCATGGCCCTTGTCGTAGCCCTCAGGTATCTCTCTTGAAAGCTTTTAAGCAGGTTCCTCGCTTCCACCTTTTCTACCCTTGACCACCAGACAATCGCATATGTTAGTAATATCTTGATAATAGAAACATTTTGTAAAGCCACAGAGCAATCCTGGGATTTATTTCCCAGTTCTTGCCCATAACTCTTCTACAAGCCCACACGGTGTAAAACTTTTTCCTCTTTTCCTCGAGGTATGTTTTCCAGCTCAGTTTTGGATCCAGGTGTACTCCTAGATACTTCACTGAGCTGGTATAATTTATTTCTTTACCCGAAAGCGTCAAAGGATCTATTGGTTTAGGCTTGTATTTTCTGGTGAAAACCATGGCCGAGATCTTCTCTGGATTTACCATCAGTCCCCTCGTCCTGCACAGTTTTGCACGATTATCAAGGCTTCGTCCATGCGTTTCTTGAGGGTCATGAGAAAGTTGCCTCTGGTAACTATGGCCACGTCATCTGCATAACCGTAGATCTGGAAATCAGAATTCTTCAGTTTTGTGAGGAGCTAGTCCACTACCAGGCACCATAGAGGGGAGAGAACCCCCTCCCCCCCCCCCCCCAAGCAGTCTGACGCCGACGTCTCTCAATGGTGATATTGCCATAACTGACGATCGGTTTCTTTTAAGACCGGACGAATTCTTAGTTTAAAAATACTGGAGATTGTAGAGTATAAGCTGCGAACGCGCGATGAAATTGCGTCACGCTCGTGAGTGCGGTTGCAGTATATGGAGCAAGCTTTTCTCTATATTAAACTTACATACAATTTTACTAATTCTTTATTTTACTTAGATAATATCGTTATTTTAATGTACTCATTTTTATAAGAATTTAGATTAAACCGATAATATTGGGATCTTGAATAAGTTCTCGCTGATTTTTCGTCAAAAGTAATGCTTTATTTTAAAAAAGTCGTAAAAAACATGTCACTGAAAGTATTGTCCATCACTACTTTTTCTCATCTTTCTGGCAGCATTTCAATTCCACGTCGGAAAAACGACACGTCTTTTGAGGCTATCCAAGAGTCGATCCATTTTTTGGCATCATCATAAGAATGAAAGTGCTGCTCAACCAGCCCATGTGCCATCGATCGGAACAGGTGACAATCGGAAGGGGCAATGTCTGGTGAATACGGCGGGTGGGACTTCCCATTTAAGCGTTTCCAAGTAGGTTTTCACCGGTTGTGCAACATGTGGCCGTGCGTGGTCATGTTGTAAAATCACTTTGTCATGTCTCTGCTGGTATAGCGGCCGTTTTTCCTTCAATGCTCGGCTCAAACGCATCAATTGTAGTCGATAGTGAGCTCCCGTAATGGTTTTGTTCGGTTTGAGCAGCTCATAATAAACTACACCCAGATAATCCCACCAAATGCAGAGCTTCGAACCATGGATATTCGGCTTTGCCGATGATGTTGATGCATGGCCGGGCTTACTCCACGATCTTCTACGCTTAGGGTTATCGTAGTATATCCACTTTTCATCGCCAGTCACGATAGGATGCAAAAACCCTTTCCTTTTCTACCGTTGAAGCAGCTGTTCATACGTGAAAAGACGCCGTTCGACGTCTCTCTACGTCTCTCGGCTTCAACTCGTATGGCACCTAATGTCCTTGCTTTTGAATCATTCCTAATAATTTCAAACGTTTCGAAACTGTTGTGTGATCAACTCCTAATGATTCTGCAAGTTTAGCTAGCGTCTGACATGAGTCTTCATGCAGTAATGCCTCCAATTCTTCGTCTTCAAACTTTTTCGGTGCGCCAGAGCGTTCTTTATCTTCAACATCAAAATCATTATTTTTGAAACGTCTAAACTAATCTCTGCATGTTGTTTCCGACAGAGTATAGTCGCCGTAAGTCTCAACAAGAATTCTGTGTGTTTCAGCTGCAGATTTTTTTTGAATAAAGTAATGCAGTAAAATTCCCCGAAAATACTCTTTTGTTGGCACGAAACTCGACATGTTTAACACTATGAAACAAAAAGTTGTTTATATAAGATAATAAGTGGCTTAAAATTATAAAAGAAATTAATAAAGAGCATACAGCCACAACGCCAGTTAAAATTAGCAAAAAATATATTTAATTTACATTAAGTAAACGTTTCGGTCACCATCTGACCATCATCAGTACATCAATTTTAATAATAAACCCATATATAAATTATTAAATACCAATTATACAGATCAAAAACGTTATTATCGTTCACGAAAAATATAATTCTTTTAACATAAAAATTACGCCAGTCAAAAGTAAGAAGTCACTTCCAGTCCAAACATAAAAGAAGACCTTATAGGCAGTTGTTCATCGAAGTCAATTTGTTAATATGTAAATTATATCCATTTAAATATGCTATTGCCAGATGTTAATTATTCAAATAATAATTGTAACCAAAACCAAAAACATAAAAAAATGAAAAAAAACTTTTTTAGAACTATATTATGTTTATAATCTCTTCATATAAAATCAATTATTTTAATATAAACAATTATACAATTCAATCAACTCACCACATATTTGTAGATACATGTATTAAACCAAATCATCAACAGATTCATCTTCCACAATCGAACTATCTCAGATTCTGGCTGAACAGATTTTCAAATATAAAACTTATAATTTTCAAACAAATCATCGTTATACTGAGAGCACTTTCAAAAGGTAAGCAACTTGTGACCGCTTACCCGTGTACAGGTCGTATTTATCTTTTATTGTTAGACAAAGAAAGTAGAGATTTAGAAAGAGTCAACCAATATTATGTGAGAGAGGGGCATTGGCTGATGATCGGAATGTACACTTTTTCCGACACATTTGAAGAGATTTAGAAGTTGCGATTTCAATATTTTCCATAATAAGTCTGTAGACAGAATAGAACATCTCATTTATAATTTTAATTTAAAACTAATGCGAATCGAACTTAATGATGCGTACAGAAATTTATCTGGAATACAACGTGATATTTTTAACAATTATAGGGCAATTACGAATGTTCTTCCGTATAATATTTGTAATGCTTTTTTTTGTGGGCAAGAATCTTTTTTCAATAGGTTATGGGATCAAGAACATAAGAATATTGATAAAAAAATTAATAGTTTAAGATCATCAAAATTACGTACACAAAAGAAAAAAATTAGATCTATTAAGTTTAACGTTGAAATTACTAATTCGATTGATAGTGATTATAAAAATAAAATTAATTTTTGCCCAACCAGAATAAATAATATTTCGATGAAGGATAATTGCTCTAATAATCAAATGTTGGTTCATAACATTAGTATTAGCCCGGATAATTTTAATATTGACTACAATTATAATAAATTAAATGACAAATGGTTGATAAATCTTAGTAACATTGACATTCCGGATAATTCTAAATATATTTTACAATTAGGACAAAAATTTAATCTACCAAACAATATTATCAACAAAGAAAATATGAAAATTGAATTTGTAAAACACATTGAAAATAATTTAATAAAATTAGATGAAAATACTAAAAATTGTATTAGAAAAGATGCTATTTCCATACTAAACAATATAAATTTTAGTTATACGAATGATCTTAATAATACTACAATAAAAAAGGGTATGAAAGATCTTAATAAATTTATTAATGATCATCCAGACATTTTAATCACGAGGGCTGACAAGGGTAACACCACTGTAGTTTTAAATCGTAATGATTATATTAGTAAAATGTACGAAATTTTGAATGATAATAATACTTACATTAATGTCACTAAAGATCCCACTAATAAATTAACGACAGAAATACGCACAATCTTAACACGTTAGAAAAATAAAGGATACATAAACCAATCTATTTACAGTAAATTATACACTTCGGATGGTGATTGTCCTAGATCTTATGGGTTAGCCAAGGTACATAAAGAGGGATATCCTTTTAGATTGATAATAAGTTGTGTAAATAGTCCATTTTTTAATCTCGGTAGTTTTTTAAAAGATATTATAGAAAAAAGTATAAAAAAGAAATTTGGTTACATTAAGAACAGTTTTGAATTGGTTAGAAAACTTAATGGCTTAAAAATAGATAATAATTTTAGTTTAGTATCATTTGATATCACCTCTATGTATACTAACATACCGAATGAATTAGCTTTAAATAGTTTTTTAAGAAGATGGAATTTTATCGAATGTAACACAACAATACCGAAAGATGAATTTAAATTGGCTTTATCTATCATTGTAAATTCCACTTATTTCAAATTCTACGGATTGTTCTACAAACAAATTTTTGGCTTACCCATGGGATCTCCTCTTTCTCCAATATTGGCTGATATTGTTATTCAAGATTTAGAATCCAACATTTTGAATGAACTCTCCACTCATATTCTTTTTTATTACCGTTATGTAGATGATATTATTATGGCTCTTCCTAAGGATCAGATTGACTCCACATTGAATTGTTTCAATTCTTACCATGAGAGAATGAAGTTTACAGTTGAACATAGTAATAATTATGGATTAAACTTTCTTGATGTAAAATTGCTAATTGAGAAGAATGATTTTTGATATTTATAAAAAACCTACAGATTCTGGACGATATCTAAATTTTTATTCAAATCATCCTGTGACGCACAAAAGAGGAGTAATAATAAGTCAGTTGGACAGAGTGATATTTCTTTCTCACCCAAAATTTCATGAAAAAAATATTAACAATCTAATCAATACTTTTTTAAATAATGAGTATCCGTTACAATTTTTGTTTTCAACAATTAATAATAGAATAAAATCTTTATTTTACAATAAATCATTTGATTGTATTAATGATCATAGAGAAAATATAGATTCATCTAATATCTCGAAAAAATATTTTACTGTTCCGTATTTTCAAAAAATTTCTGAAAAATTTATATCTATTATAAATAAATTTAATTTTAATATTGCTTACAGACCTATAAATAATTTAAGTTCTATCATAAAAACTAGTAAAGACATAATCAAAAAAGAAGATCAATCAGATGTTGTATATAAAATAAATTGCCAAGATTGTGAATCTACATATTGGACAAACAAAACGCAAACTTAAAACTAGAATAAAGGAACACAAAAATGATTACAAAAAACCAATGAATAATTTGTCTATTATTTCTAGGCATATATTAGATTTTAATTACGCAATAGATTGGGATAATACTAATATAGTTGATTCTGAACAATCATATTATAAAAGAATAATCTCAAAGATGATACACATTAAAAAACAAAAGAATAGTTTGAATAAGCAAAGTGATACGGAACGGTTTCCTGACGTTTACATCAGTGATGCACATTTGGCTCCTCGGCAACACGGAAAACCGCCCCACCATTTC
>NW_017299476.1:26208-29055 GCF_001594075.2 Trachymyrmex cornetzi
CGATCATCAGCCAATGCCCCTCTCTCACATAATATTGGTTGACTCTTTCTAGATCTCTACTTTCTTTGTCTAACAATAAAAGATAAATACGACCTGTACACGGGTAAGCGGTCACAAGTTGCTTACCTTTTGAAAGTGCTCTCAGTATAACGATGATTTGTTTGAAAATTATAAGTTTTATATTTGGAAATCTGTTCAGCCAGAATCTGAGATAGTTCGATTGTGGAAGATGAATCTGTTGATGATTTGGTTTAATACATGTATCTACAAATATGTGGTGAGTTGATTGAATTGTATAATTGTTTATATTAAAATAATTGATTTTATATGAAGAGATTATAAACATAATATAGTTCTAAAAAAGTTTTTTTCATTTTTTTATGTTTTTGGTTTTGGTTATAATTATTATTTGAATAATTAGCATCTGGCAATAGCACATTTAAATGGATATAATTTACATATTAACAAATTGACTTCGATGAACAACTGCCTATAAGGTCTTCTTTTATGTTTGGACTGGAAGTGACTTCTTACTTTTGACTGGCGTAATTTTTATGTTAAAAGAATTATATTTTTCGTGAACGATAATAACGTTTTTGATCTGTATAATTGGTATTTAATAATTTATATATGGGTTTATTATTAAAATTGATGTACTGATGATGGTCAGATGGTGACCGAAACGTTTACTTAATGTAAATTAAATATATTTTTTGCTAATTTTAACTGGCGTTGTGGCTGTATGCTTTTTATTAATTTCTTTTAAAAAGTTGTTTACACTTCGGCGAGATGACATACACTGAATTTCAAGCTTGCTTATCATAGTTCCTTATCGATATGTTCCCATCTTCAACTACCCGCACGCAGTTCTGTTAACGCGATCTGTTGGAAAACAGCGAGAACTTATTCAAGGTCCCAACAGATTAAACATTGATTTCAAACGTTAATGTTTCTTTGTGAAAATAAATCAATGAAATCTTTATCAATAGATCCATTTCAGTATAATTCATAATGAAATGAGTTAATTGATAGAGATTTCAGCGATTTTCAGCGATTTCAACGATTTAAGGGCTTCATACACGGAATGCATAACAGAGCGTAAACATAACATAAGACTGCTGGACCAATGAGCATCTACCATAATGTCGCCATATTGATTTACATAAGATGCTCATTGGTTTAGCAGCCTTATGTTATACTTATGCTCTGTTATGCATTTCATGTGTGAAACCCTTTATTTCCAACAGGATTCAAAATTTAACGCCTTGTCCTTGACTACAATTAAGCTCAGTCTCTACTCTAATTTCCGGGAGGTAGTCCTCCTAGTCGCTTAGTCGTCTGTATTTCGAGCGTGGTTCGAGTCTCGACTGACTTCTCCTTTTCTTCTCTTCTTGTTCTCAATCTCTACTCTCCCATCTCTCATCCGTCTGCCTCTCTGTATTCTCTTCCCCCTATCGCAGACCTCTACCCGCTGTTCTCTCTCTCGCTATCCACGATTCCTTACAAGATCCTGTATTTGTTAAAATCGATCGTGTTTAAACAGTATTTTCTCTATATGGTTTGTAATCTTTGTCATAAATTTTATTACCGTGGATCAGGCGATTTTGAGTATCTATGTTTTTGCTTATTTTTCCAATATCGTTGGGAAGGTTTCTAACGACACGTTCTTTAAATATTTTCACGCTCGCCGATCGGTGATCGTTAACGCTTAGTTTTTGTTTATGCTTTATCCTAACTGATTCCTTTGTCAAACGTTCACGAAACAAAAAATTGTGGAATCCACTGGACGTAACAATACGTATATTGTATAATTCTTCTAACTTTTGCTACATATAAAAGCATTGAGGTAGAGATATAGAAAAATCAAAATAATTTTGTGATTATTTTTTATTTTATTCTACCATATATTGGTATGAAATTTAGAATATCCCGTGAACTATTAATTTTTTAACAATCTTAATATTTTTATGCATTGAATAATCAAATAATTCAATTGGTGTAAAAACACACATGCTTTAAAAAAAAATATATAGTTAAATATTGCAAAATGCGTAATTTTTTAAATAAGCAACTATGTGTCTTTTTTTATACCAATTGATTCATCTTGTTATTCTGCATAGAAATATTAATGTACAATGATAAAAAAATGAATCGAGATATTTTATATTTCATTCAACATGTGACAGAATATGTATAAAATAACCCGAAAATTATTTGGATTTTTCAATATTTCTACCTCAATACTTTTATATGAATAAATTATAGGATATATGTTACATAATATAAATTATATAATTCCATTTGTAAAAAGTAACAATAATTTTTATGTGATTTTAAAGTATTAAAATTTTTTGAAAACTGATTTTATCATTATTTGCGCTCCTCTAAGTCACACAACTTTTTTTAAAAATGTTTTTCTGTATTTTATATATTTTTCGAGACTGTTTAAAACAAAATGAGATTATATACTCTGTTTGTAAATGCTTCTCGTAAATTATTAATTCTTACATATTTTTGTTTTTTAAAGCAATATTCCTGACAACTATAAAATCCTGTTCATGCAAGGAGGCGGTACTGCCATTTTTGCAGCTATTCCTCTTAATATTATGAATACAGGAACTGCTGCGGATTATTTAGTAACTGGTGAGAAAAATCGTTATTTTTATATTTTTAATATTAGGTGTTAAACTTAATTCATATCGTTTTTTCGTCTCGAAAATCGATTTGTTTCGAAAGGAAGATGAATGAATACCTTAATCAAAGTAATTTCCTCCATTTTCTACTACTTTTTCCTATCTCTCCGGCAACAGGGCAATCCCACGACGGTAGAACGCGGTGTCTTTCGAG
>NW_017299476.1:29275-31261 GCF_001594075.2 Trachymyrmex cornetzi
TGTTGGCTACGGATGATCTTTTTTGCATCAATTCGTCACTCAATCGGCCTTTGGAGTAACATTTAACTGTTTCGACAACTCTAAAAGCGTTTGAGCTGGATTCTCATCAAGCAATTCTTGCAGCTCGACATCTTCAAATTTTTTCGGTTGTTCTGGACGTTCTTTGTCTCTCACATTAAAATCACCGTTTCGGAAGCGTTGAAACCAAACTCTACTATGTTCTTTCCGATGGAGTTTCATCACCATACACTTCGGATAATAAGCAATGCGCTTCAGCTGCGGTTTTCTTGAAGTCGAAGTAGTGAAGAAGCACATGTCGGAAAAGCAGCTTATCGCGATTCATTTTCAATCGATTGGAAAATCTCTTTGGCGTGGAGAAATCTAACCTGTGAGGATTGAATCACTTTCAGCGATGTCTAAACTACAAAAGACATGTGACTTCATTGTCGAAACTCGCCAGCGTTGGAGAGAGGCAGAGCCCTCTAGTAGCGAGCGATAGGAATTAAGTTTAACACCTAATAAAATAGAATAAAAAATTTTGTAATTTAAATGCATTTATTTAGGCTCATGGTCTGCAAAGGCAGCAAAAGAAGCGGCGAAATATGGGAAAGTGAACATGGTTTTGTCTAATGTGGCAAAATACATAGAAATTCCGCATCCCTCCACATGGAACTTAAACACGAATGCATCATATGTTTATTATTGCGCTAATGAAACTGTGCACGGTAAACAAAAATATTTTTAATTGTTTTATTATATTGTTTTAATCTTGTTTACAAAAATAAAAAAAACGAGACGTAAGTCGATTGTAAGAGAAAAGTAATATAAGTATGAATGAAACTTTTAGAAAACGTAAATTAAAATGATGGAAAATAAAAGAAGTGTTTTAGTGCTGTGTTTTAGAAGTGACCTCTTACGCTTTTTTTTCGTTTCGCTGTTACTATTTACGTTTTTAAAGAATCCACTGTATGCTTTTGTCATTTTGTCTTTATGTTCGACTTACGTTCCGATCTTTATTTTTGTTAGGGATTATGTACGGATATATATGTGTACTAAAATATGTATGTTTCCAGGAATTGAATTTGATTTTATCCCGGAAACAAATGGCATACCACTTGTTGCTGATATGTCATCTAATATACTTACGAAACCTTTCGAGGTATCTAAGGTAAGTATCCAAGTTAAATATGAATATCTTCAAACATATTGAATTATTTTGTGTTTGACGAAATTTCGTTTACTTACATCATGTAGTACACATTATTCAATCTCGTCAATAAGAAATTTTGAAACTGCGACGGTACGCTTTGCTCGCCGGAATTTGCTCGCCAGATCCAAGGTTCGAGAAAAGCATGAGGCACTAAATTATTTTATAAAGAGTATCTTTATTTACAGAACTTTCTATATTGACAATTGGTCTGTTTTCTGTTTCTACACTAGACTGTTCTAGAATTCTTTTTTTCGCTTTAAACAAATATCAAACATATATCTTTCTCACTTTAAGTTCCAAAAATGTACACTAGTTCAGCCACAGAAAACAGACTTAATAATTGTTAGGAATCATCTTTCCCAACTGTCTCTTACGGATATTTACGAACTATTTTTTCTTATATACAATCGCTAAATCGTTTTACAAAGAGTATCTTTATTTAGAATTCTCTATATTGATGGTTGTTAGGAATGGTTGTTAGGAAGAAAATCCATTTACCGTCAATCGTTGAGTGATTAAATCTTGTATTTCTATACTGAGAGAGAGATTGGGTGGCACCCAGTTGGACACGGCTCAATTGGACACGAGCCACTCACAGCGCTTGAGACTACAAAGCTCCTAAGCACCGGTCGCTGTGATTGGTGGTGTTGACCAATTCTGATTCTGATTATAATTCTGAGTCGCTGACGACACTGACTCAACAAATTAACAGCGTTTTCGATTGGGGTGCACTGGCTGCACTCAGTGTCAAGAGCGTGTTCGATTGGCAGTGCCAA
>NW_017299476.1:31971-33723 GCF_001594075.2 Trachymyrmex cornetzi
GCGAGCGAGACAGCGAGAGGCAGCGCCCGTCCTTCTCGCTCTACCAGTAACTCGTAAACATAAGCGAGTATTAGAGCTCTAATAAATGTTACATATTTTGTAATATATCAGGAATTGAATATTAATGTTCCAAAAAGAATATAAACTTTCTCAGTATTTTTCGTAGATGTCATTATTCATATAAAAGTTCCGGGAAAACTTTGCATCAGGGCGCGATGAAAAGTGGGACCGCTACCACTGTGCGATTGCCGCGCAACCAACGCAAACTTCATGACCCCCCATAGACATGAAATTATCTTTTTTCGCGGTCTGTATTTGTTTCTACTCGCTTCATGTTTAGCACGTATGCGATTAGAGATTCCTAAAATTCCTGTTGTGAAATTAGATTCCTGTAGTGATTAGCAAATTATATTGTTAGATTATTATTTGTGATCTGTGCACAATTTAACGTGTAAGTGATTTTTGTTTTGTAGTAGGATTTATTTTGAATGTAGTATTAGTTTGATGAGAGAGAGATTACGTTGTTAGACGATTTTTCTCTCTCCCTCTTTCTAGACAATAGTGTGCATTCTTGCAAAGGTATTTACAGTTACGCTTTATTTTTTTTTCATTACTTGCTGTTTTTTCTTTGTTTTATATCTTTCTTTAACTGTTTCTTTTGTATTTTTGTATTTTTAAGTATGGAATGCGTAGATTCTGAGAACGCAAAAAGACGTAAATTTTCTCATGATTGGCTAGAAAACGAGAAATATAAATCTTGGATTAAAAAAGTTCCTGATGATGATAGTTCATATTTTTGTATCCCTTGTAATAAAACGTTTTCTTGCTCATCAGGAGTTTTTAAGCATGCTGAATCGAAAGCTCATCGAACATGGTATGTAATTGCTCTGATGAAGTAAATATCATTGAAAAGGAATCTCATAAAAGGAAATTTTGCCATTCATGGCTTGAAAATGAACAATTCAAACCATGGCTGCAAACAATCCCGAACGATCCTTTCAATTGTTTTTGCTCCTTCTACAATCTAAAGTTTCGATGTGGTTTCAACAAGCTTATGCGGCATTCTGACAGTAAGAAGCATGTTTCGGAGTGTCAGAAAAGGGGCTTCAGCGTAAATTTGAATTCGCATGATGAAGAACCTGTGCCTTTTGAAAATCTGAAAAAAATCGCGGAAATAAAATTTGCAGCATTAATTGCCGAGAAAAACATTCCATTTGAAACAGCAGAATCAATCTTAAGTTTTTTCCAAGACCTCGAATAAGATCCGGAAGGCTTGAAAAGTATGAGGATGAATCGGAATAAGGCACCGAAAGTAATAAAGAATGTCTTATGTTATCGCGAATAGGAGCGGTTGGTCGAAAAATTACAAAATAATAAATTTTCTATTTTTGTTGACGAAACATCTGATTTAACTGATGATAAATGGATGACGCTTCTTGTTCGGTACGTCGATTCTCAGACTTTGAATGTTTGAACGGAATTATTAGAATTAATTCATTTGGACGCGAGTGATTGTAGTGCCGAAAAATTATTTACAAATTTTAGAGCCGAAATGTGGAAAAAACAAATTCCGTTTTCAAACATTCTCGCTCTTTCCTGTGATAACGCTTCTGTGATGACAGGAAAATACGAATCATTTAAAATTAAATTACAAAAACATTGCAAAAATTTGATAACGATGCCATGTCCTTGTCACGCATCTGCATTAGTAGCAAATGCAGCTTGCAGCGCAATTCCTGAAGCATGCGAGGA
>NW_017299476.1:35321-39268 GCF_001594075.2 Trachymyrmex cornetzi
CTGTCTCGCTCGCTCTCGCGCAACGGCGAAGTGGTGGGGCGGTTTTCCGTGTTGCCGAGGAGCCAAATGTGCATCACTGGTTGATGCTCGACATTTAGCTCTCATGTCCGAGGATTTGTATAAAACAAACGCAAGAGAAAATACATGTTTGGTGCTGATGAACATCCCTCTATGTCCTCGGATTTGTAACTAAATCTCTCAGTAGCCAAATTAATTGATTTCATTTTTTTATTAACTTATAAATTGTTATCTACAGCACAGAGTTAAAAAAATTATTTTAATTTCAGAGAGGCTTAGTTACAGCTTTTGCTGCTTGGTAGCGGCTAATATTGCTTTTTTTATCGCCGTATACTTATTTCTTGTGTACCTTTTTTCCTTTTTAGTTTTTTTTGTTTGGTTTACTTTTCTTTGGTTGTAAGCTTTTATAACATGATTTTTCATGCAATCGATCGGTAAAATATTTCACGTTGGTCTCTTATTCTCTGTTAAACTTAATGTACGTGTTTGGATTGCCTTCCGATATTCATTGTGAGTACTTCAAATCTATAGTACACGTGTACCATAAATTTTCAGTATTGACAATTAATATCGGAACGCAATCTTGGTGTGTATAAATGTTAATAAAATCTTAGACTATTATGGAATCGTAACGTGATAATTCTTTATAAACAAACATGGAGAATATGTATTCAGGAATTTTTCAAGATTTGTCCATACGACGCTGTTTCATGCCATTCAGTCTCAGTTCAGTCCTTTAATGTAACCCCACGCAATTCAGCACTCACGTTTCGACACAGAACGTATTTTGCCCAAAAGTTTCTCCAAAAATTACATGCGACTTCTCAGAAAAAATATTTTAAAAAATTTTTTTTAAATTAATATTTTTCATTGATATAATATTCCATCATCTTCTAACTGAAAGCCATATCTTGCAATGTAGCACGAATGTCACCACTCGTTTGGATTTCATATTCGTTATGCTTAGTTTAAGTTGGAACGAAGGTTCTAACCCAGCGAGAAATGACCGACAATTAGATATGTAATTGATATTAAATTGACTTCGTCATGTCAATTTGATACCAATTTAATTAGTCATTTCTTACTGGGCACTTTTTATATCAACATTGTAAGTATCAAGTAATTCAAGCCATCGTTTCGCCGAGCGATACGCACCAAACGATAACAATGGTGCTGTAAGTGCAGCCAAAGGGCAAAACCGTCATGTCGTACAAAATGTCGTCATTCCTCGAACTGGCAGTCGCAGGTTCAAACTTAGAAGATCGTCGTCCAGAAAATGCAAGAGCCGACTGTGTCAATGGTGCAAAGCGCTCAAACAAAGCAGTCACCAGTCGGTCGTCGCTATCACCAATGTCAAATCGCCACGACGGTCACTTAGGCGAAACAAACGGCTCCCACAATTTTCAAGTCTTCCGTCAAAGAATCTCAGGCCTCGTATAAAGCGTAGAAAAATCTGTTGACCACCGTCACTACGTCGAACGTAAATGTCATGTAAATATGATATCGCTACATTAGTCTCGCTAGAATCAGAGAAGAAGGCAAAAACGGACCTTCAGCTTATCCTGGTTGCTTCTCAGGAAGAACAAGATAAAGTTGATAAATCCCCAACTGAAGACGTGAAAAAATTGGACGAAACAAAAGCAGCCACGCAGACTCAAATTATGGTTTTGCCACAGAAAGCAGCTGATGTCACGCAAATCTACGCATTGGTGAAGATAGATAAACAAGGACAGATACAACTACTCGATAATAATGGTCCCATTGGAAGAAACTACACAGAATCTGGACAGCACGAGAACTTTACATAGACCTCAGTTCAGGGGAGAGGTCAAAGCTCTAGACAATATTGTTCTTCAATTCAACTACAATATCTAAATATTATCCGATCATATTCTAGTCAATCATACCGCCTACAGAACCGATATATTCGTCCTCGGTGACTTATCTGAATCTGAATCTACCGATTATGACATCACTCGAAACAATCTGCCCATTCAGTCGACGAATCCGATTTTTACACATCGGTAATCTCCACTATTTCATCTTTCCTCGAGCTGCCGATCACTATTACGAATTCCAACATCTCCTGCATATCCGTCACAGAAGAGACACAGATTCAAATCCCCGGTAACTGAATGCCTTTTGCATACTTCGCTACTTACAATGTCGGTATAAGACGTATCAACTCTTACAACCTTTATTTCCAATTTAAACTAAATATGACTAATATGTCAATTAAACAAGTAGTGACATTTTTGCTACATTATGAGACGTGGCATTAAGTTAGAGGATGATGTAATTTGTATTAATGAAAAATATTAATTGTAGAACTTACGTATTTTTACTGAGAAGCCACATGTAATATTTATTGGAGAAATTTTCGGGTAGAACACATTCTGTGTCGAAACGTGAATGCTGTATTGCGTGAGGTTGTATTCGAGGACTGAACTGAGAGTGAATGACGCGAAACAACGTCGTCTAGACTAATCTTTTAAAATATCCTAATACATATTCACTGAAGTTTGTCTGTAAAGGGATGTCACGCTCTGAGACTCTATATACATAGTTTATGGTTTTCCTATTATTCATACATTCTGTACGTACGAGTAATTTTGGTAGAGAAAGAAAGACCTACGCGTATTATCTTGCTTTCCATTGTGTGAAAAAACTTTTTATAAAGACTTTGCAAAATGCATACGTTTTTGTAACTGTAAATACAGTAGTTAAATACTGTAGTTCATATTCCATATAAATTTTATTAATTAGCGTTTTGAATTGAAAATGTATAATATGCCACACTAACATTTCGTTCGCTTGTTCGTGATCAATATTACTTTGAATTTTTTGTACGTAGCATTTTAATTAATTGTGTAAGTTTTGTTTAACGCTTTAATGCTTTTAATGCTTTACTTAAACACCTGCTTTATTTCTTTCCTTTCCTTCATTCCTTTGAAAATGTAAAAAATTATCAAATAGTTACGATTCATACGTGATTTATTAGACAATTTTTTACATTTTCTCGTGATGGAAGAAACCACCACCTTCCGCGGTTTCCGTCGAGCAGTAATATGGACATGAATATTGATTTATTATTCACGAATGTTTATAAAAGAATGTAACACCTGTTATTTATTAAGATTGCATGTGCAGTCGTGTTTTGTTAAGCGATTTTGATTTGTAACATATTGAAATGAGTGAAAATGTGTGAAATAGTTCTAACATTTGACTCCTGTCCACGTTCCTGGCCAAGAGTGGGTTCCTTATTTCCCAAACTTTCAATTTTACAGCGCTTTTTCGTTTATTTTTCTGCATTTGTTCTTAAACTACAATTTGTATAAATTTTCAGAAAGGCTAGAATCAAGAAGAAGGGCATAAGTACCTATAGCTAAACACAAAATTTGAAACTTATTTAAAAAGCATAGTAAGAGACTCATTTTGTGTGCGTGGTCCGAGATTAATTTGTAATATACATGAAAATATACGAGTTCTCGCATAATTGCCAAATAAAAATTGAAACATTATATCCCTGAATATATGTATCAAAAAATTGAAAAAATGTAACAAAGACATTAGAGAAGAAAAAGAGCAGTTTATAAAGTTTATTTTAAGACTAAAAAGAATTATAATGTTTTTCAAATGTGAAGTTACGAGTATACGCACAGAATTTGTTTGGTTGATCATTTGTATAGTAATATATATTGTTTTAAAATTTTAAAAATTGGTAATTTGCAATAAAAAGAAAACAAAATATGGCAATTAGTATTAAATAACACATTCTAAATGATATTCTTGGAGTATTGTTATAGGCGGAATTTTTTTGTTAGAACTTAGTTGATATTTGAACATACATTTTCATCAAATGTTTAAAATTTGCATTTTATAGTTAAAAAAAAATTGAAACGATTATTTAATCTATATTGGATTTTTTC
>NW_017299476.1:39364-43364 GCF_001594075.2 Trachymyrmex cornetzi
AAATAAAAAGTAAATGAATAATTAGACTAATACTCGTTTTTACCGTTTTTAACTGTAAAGTGCCAATTTTCAAATTTTGAAAAAAATATCAAGATATCAGTACGAGCGTATTTCCAAAGAAAATATGTGAGCGTACTGGAAAGATATTACGAAAAACGTCATGTTTGAAACACATTTTGATTTTTTTAATGTTAAAATCATTTTTGCTATTAATGGAAGGGTTATATGATATTATTAAAATTTATTAAAATCTATTTATTAAAATCGTTATCTAGAATGTGTGTTCATGTCTCTTTATCCCTTATATGTACAGGGTTATAAAGTTCTGAGAATTTTTTCAGAATTTTTTCAGAATTTTTTAATACCGTATTTCCTCATGTTGATAAAAATAAGAAAATGCAGTACTAAAAAGTTGATAAAAATTTCTGGAAAAATTCTCAAAACTTTATAAGGAGAAAATAAATAATTTTTGTCTCTTGCAGTTTTTCTGTAAAGTTGATAGTATTTGAGTAAAAAATTATTCAAGACTAATATTTTGCAATTTTTAATAATTAATATCTTGTTAACTATGGCGAAAATTGCAAAATGGTACAGGACTTTTCAACTCAGTTTAATCCGCTCTATCAACACAAAAGTGATTGGCAAAAAAGGTCGGGATACCCTGTACAGGAATACATCGAGCGGCCGAGAAAGTACATTTTCGGTTTTCAGTCGCTTATAACAAGCGATTACGATACTAGAGGAAGCGAAACAGCGAGAGAGAGCGGCTGTTCTTTTCGCTCTAATACTTGCTTGTAGAGCGAGAAGGACGGGCGCTATCTCGCGCTGTCTCGCTCGCTTTCGCGGCGAAGACGGCCGACTCTCGATGCGGGTAGGTGCCTGTTTGGTGGGGGTACAAGTGGTGGGGCTGGTTTCCGTGTTGCCGGGGAGCCAAATGTGCATCACTGCTTGTGCTAAGGATAGAATATCGGAGCGCCCCCCACTACTTTCTCCCTTCGCGCTCCGCGCCTCCACGCTCCTAGTAACACATACGTGTGTGCTTCGGTACAAGTGTGTGGCGCCGCGCGCCGAACGCCGAGGGGACACCATTTCTGCCAGTGCGTGTACATATGTGTTTTGTTTTTAGTGTCTTATCTGGGATCAATGGGTGTGGTCATGACAAGAATTTGATCCTCTGTGTTGAGTGTGTGTGCGTGCGCGCGCGTGCATGCACGCGTACATACGCACACGCTTGAGCGTGTATTTGAATGTGTGTGTATGCGTGCGTACCTACGTGTGTGTACATGTGTGCGTGTGTGGCGCACGTGCGTGATTTCGCACTTTTCTGACAAGGTTGTTTCATAAGTATTCAATGGAATTTAAGTCTGGACTATTCACTGGCCAATTGGGTCAATGTTATGGCAACGTCATCGAGAAAATCAAGTACTCTTTTCGTAATATGTGGTCAAGCATTATTTCGCATAAACAAGAAATTCTATTTGATGAAGGGTGCATACGGAACAACATATCGAATGAGTACGTTTTCCATGTATATATCTGCGTTCATATTGTTGAAGAAGTGCAGATCATGTGAGCATTTGCAGAAATTCTTGTCCAAACCATTACAGAGCCTTCATTGTAGCTGTGCCTTCACTTAAAGTACAATCTGTAAGTCGTTCTTTTCTACGGCGATAAACTCGTTCATCTGAAGAATAGAAAGGAAAACGAGATTGCTAGAAAGAACTTTAGGCTAACCCCAGTTTACGTGAGTCCAGTCTTTACTGCAAAATTGAGTCGGGCTATGCAATGGCAATGTTGAAGCAAAGGTACAGCCGCAGGCTTGCGCGGAAGCAGATTTCGTTCCACTAATCTTCTTCAAACGGTGTCAACGGATACATTGGTGTTGCGAACGTCCCTTAAATTGTTTCGAATTTGGACAGCTATTCGATGTCTGTCTCTTAAAGAATTTAAAGTAATCTGTTATCATTGTTGTTGGTACAGCGAGGGCGTCCCGAACTAGGTCTTCTCTGAAAAGAATTAGTATCTACGAACCTGAAATAAGTTCGTTGATACTGACAAATCAAGTGCCTCAAGTACGTATCTTTAATTTCTGCCATCTTCAATTAAAGCAACAACACTTGAGCAGTCTTTTCAGGATTTATCGTCGCCATAATATCAATCAATTATTTTGACGAGAAAAAATTAATCATTCAAATTGAAGTCGCACAAAGTAACGCGTCTCGAAAGAAAAAGATCAAAGAAGAATAAAAAGATTCGTAGCAGGCTGTGCTGCTTCGGTATCTGCATAGATACTAATTCACAGACGTTTATAACACACTACGTTATGTAGAGGGGGATACATGGGGATAATCACCGCTTGAGTTGTAGTGTTTGATTGGCACACAGTGGAAAAATGGGAATTTATTGTTCAAAAATCGCTATAGATCTTTAATCTTAACCGACCGAGACGAACTTTTTTTTTAAATTAATTGTTAATAAATGTCAAAGAAAACTGTTGAGTTGGATTTTTAAAAAAAGGTCCCTTGAAATGTGCAATATTAATAATTGTCTGGAAATTATTGTTAACCAGAAGTTGAATTATTTAAATTAAAATTGCTAGAGGAAAGTCGCCGATATTGGTATTCTCCAAAAGCAACCCTTATTTTTCAGAAACTAAGTATTGCACTTTATTAATATTAATAAAATGTTTGAATAAATTATTTAAAATGTTTGAAAAATACATACTTTTTTATTGATATAAATGATGTTTGCTGATAATCGAATTTGCAATTGCGACATTACTTCTCGTCAATTAAATTAGACTCAATTTAAACATACAGCAGTAGACGTTAATAAAGATTTCAAAACTTTTGCAATACTCATTCGGCATCGTGTGGTTTAGCGGTATCCATCAAAGCGCTCGCGCGGCCGGCGCTTGATTGCGCCGCACCTGACGGCACGAACTTTACGTCCTGTGATTGGAAGATTTCAAAGGCTCACTATTTAGAAACTATTGACCCCATAACATTTTGCTATGGACATTTTCGACTCAGTTTTTCATGAGGAATACGTACGTACCGGCATCTCCGGGTGGTCTCAATCACCCTGTATATGTACTTGCATATATACTATATTATAGTTTTTCACACACACACACACACAAACTGCGCGCCGAATTGTTTTTCCGGACTAAATAAACGCAATTAACACTACTCTAGTAATCGCGAATTAAATTGACAAGCAATTTAATAATTTGATGCTACCATCAAGCATCATATATTATAAAGATGTTAATATATTAAAACTGTTAATAAATTTATTGCGAAAAATATTACCTCGGCCGAGACTTGAACCCGGATCTCTTGTAAACCGTACGAGCGTCCTAAGCCATTAGACCACCGAGGCCGGGTTCAAGTCCCGGCAGAGGTAATATTTTTCGCAATAAATTTATTAACAGTTTTAATATATTAACATCTTTATAATATATCACTAAGTATAAGAATATTCAAGCCTATGGCTGTCAAAATTAGATCTTTTTTGCCTAAACAATTCTCACTGAAATTCCATCTAACGCATTTAAACTACTGCAATAATATCACAAGCTAAATTAAATTGACAATATGCTGAAAAAAACCTTAAATAAATTTATTGCGAAAAATATTACCTCGGCCGGGACTTGAACCCGGACATCTTGTAATCCGTACGAGCGTCCTAAGCCATAAGACCATCGAGGCCTTAGTAATGTTCCTCGCAATAAACAGTATATACAATAACGCTTGTTGCAGGCAGCGTGTATAACCGATATAAGAAGATTTTATTCGGACCGACAAGAATTAAACACTAAGTATAAGAATATTCAAGCCTATGACAGTCAAAGCTAAATCTTTTTTGCCTAAACAATTCCCAGTGAATTATCTATACCCTATACAGGGTGTCCGAAAAGTGTGGAAACGGTCGAATATCTCGAGAAATACACATCGGATCAGAAATCTGAAAATATACGTATTCAATGTTTTCAAAA
>NW_017299476.1:43518-45731 GCF_001594075.2 Trachymyrmex cornetzi
TAAAATTTTTAATGGGAACCCCCATTTTTTATTGCAGATTTCGCTTCTTCAGAAAAAGTTACATAAATTTTTCCTATTACAAACATTTTTCTGATGACAGATGGCGCTGTAATCAGCGAAATTAAAAAATGAGTCTAAAACGTTTCAAATATCTCAAGAAATACTCAACGGAGCATATTCTCACCCTGGAGGTGGATGGGCGGGTAACTTTTCGATTTTGATTTTTTCTTTTTCTGTCAAAGACATTATACATACATACATATGCCCAATTACAACGAGAGACAGAATACAGAATTTTTAAAAATGGAAGAAATGTTAAGCAAATAATGGAAAAAAAAACAGAAAAAATATTAAGTAATTAGTTAAAAGAAATTAAACTGATAGAAATGTTAAAAAGATAATTGTCATAAGATAAACGCAGTATGATCGCATTACTCGCTTCACACGCAATACAAATTTTGTTCGGTCTTCCGCCTTACAATATTCGTTAAATATGTACATCGAGAAAGCCGTAATCAGGGACAGCGAGAATGTTGCATTCTGGCGGCGAGATGTATCAAATAGCCGTGAAACACTTGAAAATTCAACCACACACGAAGAGAAATTTCTAATGTTTATTCTATGGGTCACCTTCATCGAAACGACACAAGGTTCTTTCGTACGCGAATCGTACGTTTTCGTACTTTTTCAATAGGGCCGCATACTTCGTTTCTTCGAGACTCAGAAGATTTTCCAGTGGGCAAGTCGTAGCAATGAGTTCAATGAATGTTCCATACTACATACAGTGTTTGCCGACATCTAGATAAAACCATCTTAGATGGTCATCTAGATGGAAAATTGGAACATCTCATCTTACATCTAGATTGTGCAAATATAAACCATCTTCATCTTCATCTTAGATAGAAAAATATACCATCTCATCTAAAAAAAATTTTAGATGACTTTAATTCGACATAAATAGGTTTGTTTCTTACAATTTTCAGCTGACATTTTTCTTTTTTTTACAATTTTCAGCGAGTACTGGAAATGTATAGTATACGTAACGTGATTAATGTGAACTATGGATAATTTGCACGCTAAAAATGCTGTAGGAGAAAGAAATCATCTTCGAGCAGCAGCGGAGATGAAGATTTTTTCCGCGATTTTATGAAAAAAAATGATCTTATTAGTACGCAACCAATTATCAGCAATAGCATAGAAGCGCTTTCCTATTTAGAATCAAAATCAAAGGATTTATGTTCCCTCGTAAATTTCCCTAATGAAAAAAAATATTTTTTAAATATAATACTTCTTTATCATCATCTGCGCCAGTAGAGCGGCTGTTTAGTATAGGACAACAAATATACGTACCTCGTCGTAACCGTTTGTCGGATGGGAATTTTGAGAAACTTTTTTTTTGAAAAATAAAGACTTATAAATAAAAATGTGAACGTTTATATATCCTTTTTCCGATCAGCGCAACATTTTATGTTTATAATTATTTTAAAACAAAACCATCTAAAAAAACAATCTAGATGGATCGCTTAATCATCTCATCTTTCATCTAGATTTTTGCAAATCAAAACCATCTTCATCTCATCTAAGATGGATTTACGGATTTCCATCTCATCTCCATCTAGATGATTTTAAAACCATCTAAGCGCAACATTGACTACATAATACATATGTATTCATTAGAAATGTTTTTCTGTGCAAAGGCAAAGAGCCCTCCGCAGATGTGAAAATATCTTAGATGATGAAAGTCCCAATAATTTTATTGCACAAAATTCCAGCCTAAACATTAACTTTCTGTGTTTGAACTTTCATACATATGTATATATGTTTCCAAGCAAAATTTGTATTGGAAATACATACTTATATTTTTAATATTGCATATGTGGGTATGTATTTATACCAGTTTAAGTTCTTCTAACTAATTGTTTAATATTTCTTCCGTTTTCTTCTCACTATTTGCTTAAAAATTTCCATCTTTTTTATTCAGTATTCTGTCTGTCGTTGTAATTGGGCATAATGGCTTTGACAGAAAAAGAAAAAATCAAAATCGAAAAGTTACCCCCCATCCACCTCCAGGGTGAGAATATGCTCCGTTGAGTATTTCTTGAGGTATTTTAAACGTTTTAGACTCATTTTTTAATTTCGCTGATTACAGCGCCATCTGTCATCAGAAAAATGTTTGTAATAGGTAAAATTTATGTAACTTTTTCTGAAGAAGC
>NW_017299476.1:45771-48595 GCF_001594075.2 Trachymyrmex cornetzi
GGTTCCCATTAAAAATTTTAAACTTACCCTCTCTTTCACCCACAGCGGGTGGGGATGGGGGGTCATATTAGATGTCAAAAGATAGCTTTTTTGAAAACATTGAATACGTATATTTTCAGATTTGTGATCCGATGTGTATTTCTCGAGATATTCGACCGTTTCCACACTTTTCGGACACCCTGTATATGTACATGCATATATATCATATTTTTGTAGTTATTCAAACTCGGTGGTCTAATGGCTTAGGACGCTCGTACGGATTACAAGAGGTCCGGGTTCAAGTCCCGGCCGAGGTAATATTTTTCGCAATAAATTTATTTAAGGATTTTTTCAGCACATTGTCAATTTAATTTAACTTGTGATATTATTGCAGTAGTTTAATTGGGTTAGATAGAGTCCGGAAAAATTTCGGCGCGCAGTTTGAATACCTACAAAAATATGATATATATATGCATGTACATACATAGGATATAGATAATTCACTGGGAATTGTTTAGGCAAAAAAGATCTAGCTTTGACCGTCATATAGGCTTGAATATTCTTATACTTAGTGTTTAATTCTTGTCAGTCCGAATAAAATCTTACTATTGGTTTATAATATATGATGCTTGATGGTAGCATCAAATTATTAAATTGCTTGTCAATTTAATTCGCGAATACTAAAGTAGTTTTATTATATAATAATTGCGTTTTATTATATAATAATTGCGTTTATTTAGTCCGGAAAAACAATTCGACGCGCAGTTTGTGTGTGAAAAAGACTGGGATCACCAATGCATGCGGGTACTTATAGCGCTTGTCAGACTCATCAATAGTCACGCGACAGGACACAATACTTAGAATACCCACACAAATCCTCACACACACACACGCACGCACGCACGCACGCACACATTCTTACGCACTTATTTAGTCACTCACACAGTTATCTACATTAATTACTATTAACTTTAACTTTAAAACGGCATTTGTCATCTTGCTTTGTATGGTTCTAATAAAAACTAGCTAATAAACAATTTTTGGTACAAATGTAAAGTCAGACAAAATAATAACGCGAAGTCGACGTAAGTATTTGCCAATCAGGAATTTCCATTGTTCTTACAAATGTAAAATTTCACGCAGATCTCAGATTGGTTAAATATTATTTTCAAGTCAAAATTATTAAGCGCAATTGAAGTACGTAGATGTGTGTGTGTGTGTGTGTGTGTGTGTGTGTGTGTGTGTGTGTGTGAGCGCGAGCGAGAGGGAGCGAGAGGGGGGAGGGAGAGGAGGGAGAGAAGGAATACGTGTTGGAATAAGTTTGAACGTGTATACTCACGCATTATGCTGTACGAATACCTGCTGATTCCTCCCACGATTAAACAGATCCGTTTTGAGTAAACACTAATAATCCTTCTTCCTTTTTCTTAAATTGAACCACGTTTCTACACACTGACGCACTGTATTCACTCACTTGATTGAGACAATGAGAAATTTATTTTCGAATTGATCACTATGAATAACTCTGTATCAGTACTAATTACTCAACGCGTGAAAATTTATCGAAGAAAGAAACACGTGTTTATGTGATGAACACATAAGTCATAACATGTATTTACTCGACCGTAGCGAGCAGCTGACTGATTTCATTAGTTCGTGTTGTGGTAACACCGTCAGATGTGAACGTGTGATTAGTTGAAGCGTTAGAAGTCAAAACGCGGCAATTCAAAACTGAAAATGTCAATTAATATGATTGAGGTTAACACAATTTATTGAAAAACTTGCAAATGTAAAATCTTTATTATTCATTAAAAAAGTGTAAAAATAAAATAAATTTTTTTCAGTATTTTATTTTACTTTCGATTTTTTTAAATTTGCGAAGAGAACTCGAAGAGAATCATTCTCAGTATAAAACATTTGATTGCCCTGAAAAGGACAGATTAAATATTGTCTGGGAGAACTTTCTTCACAAAAGATGTTCAAAGTGGTCACCATCCATTGCGATACAAGCTCTCATGCGTCTCAGTAAATTCGCTTAAGTCTTCTGCAGCATATCCTCGTCGATGCTCCAAATGGCTTGATGAAGTTTGGCATTCAGATATTCGATATCCTCGGGAAGCTTTCTGTAAATGACTTCTATACAATATCCGCACAGGAAAAAATCTAATGTACTAAGGTCCGGAGATCTTGCGAGCCAAGGTATTGGGCCATATCGGCCCATCCAACGTCCAGGAAATTGCTCGTTTAAATAGTCGGTAACGACTCTAGCGTTATGTGGTCCAGCACCGTCTTGTTGGAATATGATTCTATTCCTCTCTGCTAACGGCACTTCTTCCAAAAAATTTGGAAGATTTTCTGCCAAAAATTCTTTGTACGCCATGCCATTCAAAATATTTGGCAAAATTACTGGACCCAGTATGTTCGTATCCATGATGCCCGTCCAGACGTTAATTTTCAATCGGACTTGAAATTTTTGAGTCGAGTGACTCTAGGATTTTCGTCACACCACGTATGCATATTGTGAGAGTTAAATATCTCTTCTTGTGTGAACAGCGATTCGTCGCTAAATATCACACGAGAAGGAAATTCTGGCTCCTCGTCTACTCTCTTCAGAAAATTTTCACAAAACCTTTTTCTACGAGGAAAGTCTTCTTCTCGTAGGTGTTGCACGGAACTGTAATGGTAAGCGTGCAGCTTTTCGTCTTTCAGCATCCTCTTGGATCGCGCGGTCCGCGCATCACTCCCATTCGCCGGGTGGGTCGCGGAGGCAGTGATGCACATTTGGCTCCCCGGCAACACGGAAAACCGCCCCACCACTTCGCCGCTGCGCGAGAGCGAGCGAGAC
>NW_017299476.1:48856-68626 GCF_001594075.2 Trachymyrmex cornetzi
CCGCCGTTATACTTGCAGCAGCCCAGAGATTATACGAAACGGGAAGCGGTTTACCGAAAAAGAAAGAACTGCGGTAGACATCGCGACGAAAGAAATGCGAGAAATGTGGAGACAATTCTAGATGCTGTCGAACAAGAATCCGAAATTAGTATACGGGTCCTGGCTCGAGAGCACGGTCTGTCTTACTCCACAATACAGAGGATGCTGAAAGACGAAAAACTGCACGCCCACCATTACAGCCCCGTGCAACACCTACGAGAAGAAGATTTTCCTCGTAGAAAAAGGTTTTGTGAAAATTTTCTGAAGAGAGTAGACGAGGAGTCAGAATTTCCTTCTCGTGTGATATTTAGCGACGAATCGCTGTTTACACAAGAAGAGATATTTAACTCTCATAATATGCATACGTGGTGTGACGAAAATCCTAAAGTCACTCGACTGAAAAATTTTCAAGTCCGATGGAAAATTAACGTCTGGACGGGCATCATGGATACGAACATACTGGGTCCAGTAATTTTGCCAAATATTTTGAATGGCATGGCGTACAAAGAATTTTTGGCAGAAAATCTTCCAGATTTTTTGGAAGAAGTGCCGTTAGCAGAGAGGAATAGAATCATATTCCAACAAGACGGTGCTGGACCACATAACGCTAGAGTCGTCACCGACTATTTAAACGAGCAATTTCATGGACGTTGGGTGGGCCGATATGGCCCAATACCTTGGCCCGCAATATCTCCGGACCTTAGTACATTAGATTTTTTCCTGTGCGGATATTGTAAAGAAGTCATTTACAGAAAGCTTCCCGAGGATATCGAAGATCTGAATGCCAAACTTCATCAAGCCATTTGGAGCATCGACGAGGATATGCTGCAGAAGACTTAAGCGAATTTACTCAGACGCATGAGAGCTTGTATCGCAATGTATGATGACCATTTTGAACATCTTTTGTGAAGAAAGTTCTCCCAGACAATATTTAATCTGCCCTTTTCAGGGCAATCAAATGTTTTATACTGAGAAAGATTCTCTTCGAGTTCGCAAATTTAAAATAATCGGAAGTAAAATAAAATACTGAAAAAATTTATTTTATTTTTACAATTTTTAATGAATAATAAAAATTTTACATTTGCAAGTTTTTCAACAAATTGTGTTAACCTAAATCATATTAATTGATATTTTCACTTTTGAATTGCCGCGTTTTGACTTCTAACGCTTCAACCAATCACACGTTCACATCCAACGATGTTATCACAACGAACTAATGAAATCAGTCAGCTGCTCGCTACCGTCGAGTAAATACATGTTGTGTGTTCGTCACGTAAACACGTGTTTCTTTCTTCGATAAATTTTCACACGTCGAGTAATTAGTACCGATTCAGAGTTATTCATAGTGATCAATTCGAAAATAAATTTCTCATTGTCTCAATCAAGTGAGTGAATACAGTGCGTGAGTGTGTAGAAACGTGGTTCAATTTAAGAAAAAGGAGGAAGGATTATTAGTGTTTACTCAAAACGGATCTGTTTAATCGTGGGAGGAATCAGCAGGTAATCGTACAGCATAATGCTTGAGTATATACGTTCAAACTTATTCCAACATGTTCCTTCTCTTCCTCCTTTCCCCCCTCTCTCTCTCTCGCTTGCACTCTCACACACACATCTACGTATTTCAATTGCGTTTAATAATTTTAACTTGAAAATAATATTTAAACAATCTGAGATCTGCGTAAAATTTTACATTTGTTATAACAATGGAAATTCCTGATTAGCAAATACTTACGTCGACTTCGCGCTATTATTTTGTTCGACTTAACATTTGTACCAAAAATTGTTTATCAGTTAGTTTTTATTAGAACCATACAAAGCAAGATGATAAATGCCGGTTTCAAGTTAAAATTAATAGTAATTAATGTAGATAACTGTGTGAGTGACTAAATACGCATGCGTGCGTGCGTGCGTGCGGATTTGAATGTATATTCTAAGTATGGGTCCTGTCGCGTGACTATTGATGAGTCTGACAGGCACCATAAGTACCCGCATGCATCGGTGAGCGCGCCGCCCCTGCTTACCTTCCGTACTCGACTTGTGATACACTAACTATTTCTCTTTATAATTTAAATACTAAGCTTCGGACAAATTTTTGCCAAAGGAAAAATCGTCTCAGAATACGGCCTGGAATATGACCCCTTAAAGACAAAAGGTTATTCTGAATCACCCTGTATAGTAATTGCAGTATTAAAGTTATCAAATCTCGATCAGCATGCAGTAATTGTAATAAGAATGATGTTATCGGAAACAATGTATTCCTCCGGTTATGTATATAGACAGTAATTGTTTCTGTTAAAAAGTACAAATATAATGCAAAATTGTAATATAAATAAGCAATCAGTAATAATAACGAGAATACAAACTATTAGCGTATTCGATTTACTGACTCGAACCGACTCCGAATCAATAGTCTGTTCTGTTTAGCTGCAAAAGAAGAGCTAAATTGTGTAAGAAATGCAACTAAAAAGAACAGACTGTTGACTCGGGTCGAGTCAGTAAATCGAATACGCTATAAGAAACATAAAATATATCAATATATTATCCTCCTTCATTATATTGAATACTTAGCACCTTTTTTTACCTTTTTTAAAAATGTAAGTTTGTACTGGTATCACACATTTTGTAGTGATATCAAAACGACGGTCATCTATATACGTGTCATTTAGGTTTTACCATTTAGGCTTTATGAATGATATAATGATAGCACAGAGTCGATACGGCCAAAATGCTGCTTATGCGGTGAGCAACAAAAAATTCCGAACAGAATAACATACATCGAGCCTCCTGATAATACTTAAATTCGCGTTTGAAGAGCCGGTTTGAACTCTTTCCAAAAACGTCCCGCCTAATGAGAAAAACGAGAGGAGAATAAAGAGAATGGCGACTTCCGACCAGTGATGCACATTTGGCTCCCCGGCAACACGGAAAACCGCCCCACCACTTCGCTGCTGCGCGAGAGCGAGCGAGACAGGGAGTCTCACTGTCTCGCTCGCTCTCGCGCAGCGGCGAAATGATGGGGCGGTTTTCCGTGTTGCCGAAGAGCCAAATGTACATCACTGCTTCCGACTAGAGAATCTCAAAGGGAGAGAGTGGTAAACTGCATCACGTGATCCGTCTCCTCTGATTGGCGCGGTCATCAAAACTCCATAAGCATGGAAGTGAAAGAGATTGGAGAAAACTTATCATGTGACCCCCGTCCTGATTGGACTCTGTCATTTACGTGATGCAATTTGCCATTCTCTCATGATGTGCTCAGTTGCAGTGATGCACATTTGGCTCCTCGGCAACACGGAAAACCGCCCCACCATTTCGCCGCTGCGCGAGAGCGAGCGAGACAGTGAGACTTTTCATTTCCAGCGTCAAAATAAGTCACGTGATCAAAATTGACGTTTGTTTCTATCATGTGACTTATTTTGACGCCGAAAATGACCGTTGAACGTCGGCATGGAAAGGCCTTAAGCCTGATGTCTACGATGCTAAAAATTGGTCCAAGACCTCGGTTGAAAAAAGAATTGACCAATCACAATGTATATACGTACGTTTCCTTTTTTACTTCCATTTCGAAACAAACTTCTATTATTATAAATATATAATTATATAAATAGTATTAAATAGTATTGGTAACGAACAAATTCTCTGTCATTTTCTTTACCAATTTTCGCAATTGAAACATTAATTTCTAAATCATCAAATATCCGCCTTCGATAGTTTGGTGCGCGAAAAGTAGGGACTGCCTAGCAAGTGCCCCGTACACCGCTGTGAACCGTCAAACCAAACGTCAACTGGAATGTGCAGGCACCTGAACGCCTCTATCGCCATCTAGTGCCAGACGGTGCAGCCGTACATTTTGAGTGGTTGATGACAACGTATCTAACCTGAATCTAAATGAAAAGTGACAGTTCGGAAATTTGCGTCGCAATATCTCCGCTTGTAGGATACGTAGAGAAAAAAATAAAAACCAGTATAATACAATCGGAGTGTAAGCTATTGATTAAGGTATACTTTGGACCCCTATTAAGCTGGACCTCCCACCAGCGCAAATTGATACCAAAAACTGCGAGCAACAAATTCTTTAAACAATATTTGAGTGAATAAACTGCTCGGCGCGGGCGCCGACGCTGATAAACTAATTATTTTTCATGTATTAGAGTTAGCAACAAAATCGGAAATAGGTATATTTCGATAGTATACGTTACAAGGAACATTTTGTTACCAAAAACTTGCGAGCAACAAATTCTTTAAACAATCTTTGAGAGAATAAAGTGCTCGGCGCGGGCGCCGACGCTGATAAACTAATTACTTTGCATGTGTTAGGGTTAGTAACAAAATCGGAAATGGGTATATTTCGATAGTATACATTACAAGGAACATTTTGGTACCAAAAACTTGCGGGCAACAAATTCTTTAAGCAATGTTTGAGTGAATAAAGTGCTCGGCGCGGGCGCCGACTCTGATAAACTAATTATTTTGCATGTGTTAAAATTAGCAACAAAATCGGGGGGTGATCCCGATTGACCACGTCTCGATTGGACACCACCAATCACAGCACCCGGTGCTTAGGAGCTTTATAGTCTCAAGCGCTGTGAGTGGTTCGTTCCAATTGAGCCGTGTCCAACTGGGTGCCACCCCAAAATCGGAAATGGGTATATTTCGATAGTATGCGTTACAAGGAACATTTTGGTACCAAAAACTTGCGAGCAACTAACTCTGTACATGTACCTTTTAATCATGACGCTGCTACGCGTGACGATGCAATTTTGTTTATTTATGGATATTTATTTAACAATTGAATTTTTTTGATATTTCTTGGCACTATTCTGGAGCAACATAAAAGCAACGAAATCTGGTGTACTTGTTTTTTGATATCGCAACTCTATATATGTTTTTTGACTATGGGGGTGTCGTCCAGCTTACCATTAAACTGGACCCACCTATTTTTTATTTTTTTTACTGCGGAACGGTTGGAGCAACTAAATTCTTTTTGGAGCAACTAATGAACAACAATAGAGCACTAAATTTTTCAATATGTCCGGACTCAATTTGCGCTGGTGGGGGGTCCAGCTTAATAGGGGTATACTTTGGCTACGTTCAGCAGACTCAGCAGTTTTGCAACCGTTTTATAATGCGTCGTGTTTATTGGTTTATACTTTTAGATTTAAAGGAATAGTCCAATCTGAGCGAAGAATCATAAAACGGTTGCAAAACTGTCGAGTCTGCTGAACGCAACCTTTAACTCAATCGAGATAGTCGTTATTGAGATCTGATAATCTCCTAATATTAATATAAGTATAATAATTATTTAAAACGCTCTAGAAAAATATTTTACTTTTTATTAATAAAATTTTTTGCGTGTTTGTTTCACAGAGTCACAATTTTTGTGTTTGCATGTGCCAAAATAAATTTACTACAAAATTGTAGCTAATCTTCTATTTTCCATTATGTTACAATTTTAAGTTATTTATCTGACAAAATTAAGTCTACAATATTGTATTAATTTTTTCTGAGACGTTTTTCTCAGTGCACGAATGTCGTATAAATATAGTATACAGAAGAGCGAAAATATAAATCAAAATTAAAATTAATTTGAGCCAATTACAAACGCTATTCTAGTAGATCTAAGGTTTGTGTGCGTCGCATGCTCTAACATGCTCCAACGTGCTCCTGCCATAGTTCCTACTTACTTTAATGAGCGCATTGAAGCGAGTAGGAGCTATGATAGAAGCATATTGGAGCATGTTGGAGCATGCCACGCGAACAAACCTCTAATGATCTAATGAAAGTGACATACGGGAAAACTCTTGCTATTGGTCAGGGCTAATTGCTCATTTGAGGTAACCGGAATATTATACATAATATTAGCCACAATTGCACTTGATGTGACTATGCATTGCTAGCGCCACATTTGCCTCTTGCGCCAAAAATTTTAAAAGGACATTTCCCCACTCCGTAGCGGCGACGATGACGACGACGTTTCTTACATTAAAAGTTTCAAATTTGTATTTTGCGTTGCGATATCTCCGCTCATAGGGCATGTAGAGAAAAAATAAGGACACGTACTAAACAACCGGAGTGTACGCTATCGATTAAGCGTACATAGAACGTGATCGGTTCTGCCCTTATTGAGATATGATAATCTCGGTCCCCTGCAATTCGCCGGCTCGCGTAAAGCAGCCACGGCAGTATCGCTGCGCTTGGCTTAGCGCCAAGACACTACCAATGTCTTCAGATAAATCTGAATAATGAGATCGCTAAAACACTTTTAAAAATCGATGAAAACTGTCCTTTCTTCCCTTGATAGTCAGTAAATGATCGTAAAAGGCACAAAAGTGAACCAATACTCGAGCAGAAACACATGGGTTAACAGCTGTTGAAACGAGTGAAATATACGCTTTTATATATAAAATTCCAAGATAACTGTAGTTTCCGTCTATTTTTAGAATTTTCATAAGTCTTAAAAACGAGATAAATCACATGTTCACAATTAAGCAAATAATAACGAAATGGCATGCAACACAAAACATGTTTCGTCATCAAAATGTCACTTTTCCACGTCTATGAGTTCAGCCATTTATCGTGGCGAGGTACTGTAACACACACATAAACACGAGCCTATTATAATATTATAAATAATGATTTGTCTTTCATATTATTCATATGTGAACTAATGATAATAATATTATAAATTATTATAATATTAGGTGTTAAACTTAATTCCTATCGTTTTTTCGTCTCGAAAATCGATTTGTTTCGAAGGGAAGATGAATGAATACCTTAATAAAAGTAATTTCCTCCATTTTCTACTACTTTTTCCCATCTATTCGGCAACAGGGTAATCCCACGACGGTAGAACGCGGTGTCTTTCGAGGCGATCCATTCATCCACCCATTTTTGGACTTCGTTGTAACTTGAGAAGTGTGTGTCCGTAAGTGCGTGTTGCATCGATCGGAAGAGATAGTAATCCGACGGTGCCAAGTTTGGAGAGTACGCTGGATGCGGCAGAACTTCCCATTCAAGCTCTCGAAGTGTCTGCTTCACGCTTTTCGCGACATGCGGTCGAGCGTTATTATGCAACAAAATGACTTTGCGCCGATTGTTGACTACGGATGATCTTTTTTGCATCAATTCGTCACTCAATCGGTCTTTGGAGTAACATTTAACTGTTTCGATAACTCTAAAAGCGTTTGAGCTGGATTCTCATCAAGCAATTCTTGCAGCTCGACATCTTCAAATTTTTTCGGCTGTCCAGGACGTTTTTTGCCTCTCACATCAAAATCACCGTTTCGGAAGTGTTCAAACCAAACTCTACATGTTCTTTCCGATGGAGTTTCATCACCATACACTTCGGATAATAAGCGATGCGCTCCAGCTGCGGTTTTCTTGAGGTCGAAGTAGTGAAGAAGCACATGTCGGAAAAACAGCTTATCGCGATTCATTTTTTATCGAATGGAAAATCTCTTTAGCGTCGAGAAATCTAACCTGTGAGGATTGAATCACTTTCAGCGATGTCTAAACTACAAAAGACATGTGACTTCATTGTCGAAACTCGTCAGCGTTGGAGGCAGAGCCCTCTAGTAGCGAGCGATAGGAATTAAGTTTAACACCTAATATTATAATATATGATAAAAATATAAATAATTTTTTATTCGTCAATTGGAAAGAGAAATGAGTTTCTTTTTATATTGTTGCTTTAAAACTCCCATTATGGATTATTTCAAAACATGAATTATTTCAAAAATTAAATCTCTCCTAAACTGTTACGTTTTTACATGATTTATACTATTCTGGATTAATGAGAGGAGTATACTATTATTACAATTTATTAAAATTTATATGTTAAACAGAATGCCCCTCGCCTCTTGCTGATATTGCCGAGCGATTGAGACTGCCGAGAAAGTATTTTCGGTCGCTTGAAACAGGCGACTAGAGTGAGAAGGACGGTTCGCTGTCTTGTTTGTTCTTGACGCGCCGAAGACGAACACACGGACATGGGTTCGTGCTTGTGTGTGTGGCTATCGGCCACGCCAAGCCGTCGTCTGATTCTATGATTGCCCCTGTCGACGCAGAATTCTTGGCTGAGTACTCAGGAGCCTTAATCCGTATTAAAATCCTATAATCTCGGCTCACAACTTGTGGGCTCGTGTAAAGGTACACGGTACTAAACGCTACACTTCCACTTAGCGCCGATACACTACTGTGTCTTCTGGTTAATTATTACTAGATTAGCTAGTAGATCTCCGTATTTATACCACGTATTTTCATTTTAGTAATATTGGATTTTCTGCAGCTAATTCATAATATTATAATACATCATTGTTATATAATATGTAATAATAATATATTGTACAGGGTGTCCCACAACTCTCCTGACAAATATCATGGACAGGTAGAGCGAATTAAACTGAGACGGAACGTCTTCTATCATTTTTCAATTTTCGCAATAGTTAACGAGATATTTATTTATAAACATCCAAATTCGCCCGGCCCACCGTCAAATGCAAGCGCGCGGCTCGATAGGACCGCTCAGCGCGACGCGCCGCGCGCGCTCGCCGTCGCTAGGCACGCGTTGTTTATAACAAGCAGCAATGGTCGTCACTAGACATGAGTCGCGAATAGCGTCGAATTTCCAGCTATAATTATTTTTTCAGCTATGATTATTCTTTGAGCTATGATCATTCTCTGTTCATTTCAAAACGAAATCATAGTACGAAAAATTTATTTTTGCATGCACGTATGTTCGGAAACATATTATAAATTAATATCTCGGTTACGAAAATTAGGAAAATTGAGAACTCTTTCCAAGAACACAGTTCGCTCTAAAGTGAACTTTCGTCGCGCTAGTCTCCGCGTTTTAAATTGTGAATTATTTCCTGACTATTTGTATCATAACAAAATTATTTACGACATAGAAAAATTGTTTGCGTGCATTTTCTGTGTGCGTGAACGTGCGCACAGAAAAATGGCAATTCTACACAAAGTCAAAGCAGTTACTTAATGTCTCTTCTTTTAGGAAATAATCTTTAACAAAGAATATTTATTTTGATAATAATCCTAAAATGTACATATGGCAAGCGTTTTACTTTTTAATAGCATAAAAGAAATTTAGTCTAATGTTGAATTCTTAAAAAATTACAATTTTTAATAATGAATTAAAATTATGTCGTGACATAATAATATTTCCATGAATTGAAATTATGTCAAAGCATAATACCAGGTGTACAAGTATGAAATGCGGATTTTTTTCCAAAAAAAGAAACACGTTAAATTCGGAAGAATGATAAAAAGTGGTTTATTCAAAGTATGCTCCATTGCTAGTTACACATTTTTCCCATCTTTCGGGTAATTTGTGGATACCACGCCAGTAAAAATCTTCCCCTTTTGCCGCGAACCATTCATCGATCCATTCTTTCACATCTTTGTACGAACCAAAGCGCTGCTCAGCAAGTGCGTGACCTATCGATGCAAACAAGTGGTAATCTGAAGGAGCCAAGTCTGGTGAGTAAGCCGTATGGGCTAGCACTTCCCAGCTGAGTGCTTCCAACGTGTCGCGAACCGGTTTTGCCGTATGTGATGGAGCATTGTCATGGAGAAAAATGATCTTGTGTTGTCTTTTTCGATATTCTGGTCGTTTTTCGAGTAGCGAACGGTTCAAATCGATCAATTGTTGTTGGCAGCGTTTGGTATTAACCGTTTCAGCAGGCTTTAACAGCTCATAATAGACCACACCCTTTTGGTCCCACCAAACACAGAGCATCGTCTTCCTGCCAAAGCGATTCGGTCTTGCGGTCGATGTGGATGATGCGCCTGGGTCTACCTATGATTTTTTGCGCTTTGGATTCTCAAAATATATCCACTTTTCATCCCCAGTAACGATACGATGCAAAAACGACTTTCTTTTGTATCGTTCGAGCAAAATTTCACATGTGTTCTTGCGCCTCTCCATCTGCCTCTCGTTCAACTCATGTGCAGTGATGCACATTTGGCTCCTCGGCAACACGGAAAACCGCCCCACCATTTCGCCGCTGCGCGAATCTTTCCTATTTCTCGTAGGCGGTTGGAAACAACTTGTTGACTAACGCTCAATTGCTCTGCGAGTTGTTTTTGTGTTTGTGAATCGTTTTCGTCCAACAATGCTTGCAATTCTTCATCTTTTTGGCGGTTTTCCGTGTTCCTTGTCTACAACATCGAAATCACCACTTTTGAAAAGCCGAAACCATCGTTCACACGTATCTTGCGATGGAGCATGTTCACCATAAGCTTCTCGAAGTAATCTGTATGATTCAGCAGCAGTTTTCTTCAAATGAAAACAAAAAATTAATGCTGTCCGCGAATGCTCTTTATTTGGCACAAATTTCGACATATTGAATATAGCAAAACAATACTATGCAAACACTTTTTCAATTTATCACTTATGCGTGTTTGACACTTGTTGATGGCACAACAAAAGGCATATACGTCAAATCTTTATACTACACACTGCATTGGTGCATCATCTGTTGTCTCAAATCCGCACTTCATACTTGTACACCTGATAATCAAAATAGGGAATTTTTATTATATCGCAACATAATGTTAACTCGGCGAATTAACATTATGCCGCGACATAATAAAAATTTCGTATTTCTATTATATTCCGACATAGTTCTAATTAATAGAAATATTATTACGTCACGACATAATTTTAATTTATTATTAAAAATTGTAATTTTTTAAGAATTCAACACATTAGACTAAATTTCTTTTATGATATTAAAAAGTAAAACGCTTGCCATATGTACATTTTAGGATTATTATCAAAATAAATATTCTTTGTTAAAGATTACTTCCTAAAAGAAGACAAATTAAGTAACTGCTTTGACTTTATAGAATTGCTATTTTTCTGTGCGCACGTTCGCGCACATAGAAAATGCAATTTTTCTATGTCGTAAATAATTTTGTTATGATACTAATAGTCAAGAAATAATTCGCAATTTAAAACGCGGAGACTAGCGCGACGAAAGTTCATTTTAGAGCGAACTAAACTGTGTTCTTGGAAAGAGTTCTCAATTTTCCTAATTTTCGTAACCGAGATATTAATTTATAATATGTTTCCGAACATACGTGCATGCAAAAATAAATTTTTCGTACGAAGATTTCGTTTTGATATGAACAGAGAATGATCATAGCTCAAAAAATAATTATAGCTGGAAATTCGACATTATTCGCGACTCATGTTTAGCGACAACCATTGCTGCTTGTTATAAACAACGCTTGTCTAGCGACGGCGAGCGCGCGCGGCACGCGGCGCTAGGCGGTCCTATCGAGCCGCGCGCTTGCATTTGGCGGTGGGTCGGGCGAATTTGGATATTTTTATAAATAAATATCTCGTTAACTATTGCGAAAATTGAAAAATGGTAGAAGACGTTCCGTCTCAATTTAATCCGCTCTACCTGTCTATGATATTTGTCGGGAGAGTTGTGGGACACCCTGTATATATAACTATTATATTATAATTATGAGTTTTCTTAGTTTGCAGTAATTTTTGCTGGCGCACAAAAAAATATTGGCCCTGCTGGTGTTACATTAGTAATCGTACGAAATGATATACTTGGTCGTGCTATGGATGTGTGTCCGACAGTGCTAAATTTTACTATCATGGCAAATGATAATTCTTTGCATAATACTCCTCCGGTTTTTCAGTAAGTATCATTGGTTATATTAATAATTTCATAACTAGATGAAAAATACACACAAGTATCGTACATGATTGATTCGACACATACAAGGTATGATTAAAAATAAATCCTAATACAGTTTATGAAACATTCTATATTTTTACATCTAGATCGACATTAGAAAGGACATATAAGAGTAAAATAAATACTTGAGTATAAATATATCACATAAATACAAAGAAATTTAATTAAAGTTTAGAAAACCATTACATGTTTCAGCTTATTATTAAGCCATCTTCAGATGATCCATAATTATTCCTCAAGATATCCACATATATTCGTTAATTCACAATAGTCCTTGATAAATTTTTGAATGCTCGATGGGTGTCTAGAACCAAAATTTCTTTCTCAACGATTTACAGATCGAAAGCTTGAAATTTCTAGATATTGCATGTATTGCCAAAAAAACTTATTATTGATATATGCAAGAAAAACCGTATGTTACATAAAACTTTTATGAACACTCACCGTACATTCGAACATCTCAATGTGACAATAAAAAATTTGTCAAAAATATCGGACTCAGAGGTAACAGAGTGGTCAAATAAAAAAGTCGTAGATAATTTGTGAAATAATAAAATAAAGCATGCTCGTGAAGTGATAATTATCACAGTTCAAAATGTAAAGATAAATTGTAAAAAAAATGTAGTTTTAAAAGACTGTTCCGAGATATGTATTCACATCAGTACATTCACAGATGTAAGACATCTCGCGGGTGGCACCCAGTTGGATACAGCTCAATTGGACACGAGCCATTCACAGCGCTTGAGACTAAAAAGCTCCTAGGCACTTGGTCGCTGTGATTGGTGGTGTCCAATCGAGCCGTGATTAATCGGGATCACCCCACTTTGTTTGTAATAGAAATATATGCTTTATTAAGACTTTAAGTGTCAGTTTGAAGATTAAGACTATTCGCTTGTTTTTTAATGTTTAGCATTTCCGAGATCAAACGTTTATTATAACATGGTTCTTCATCTAAAACTTTAATGTTATCCCAATCGAAATCATGTTGCGTTTGCATCCTATGTTCAGTTATCACAGAACGGATAGTCGTGTTCCAATTAATATGTTTGCGATGTTCTGCAATCCTTGTTTTTAATTGTCTGCCCGTTTGTCCAACATAGGATGCATCACATTCATTGCAACAGATCTTATAGACAACGTTACATTTTTTTGATTGTTCTAAACTACCTTTCTGCACTTTAATGTACTTGTTTAGCTTGTTAGTGATGTGAAATGTAATGTCCGCCTGACAATTCGCACGTGGCGAACGTCACGATCGGGGACGCCAACACGTTGCCATGACAACGTGAATCGTCGCGAAATCGCGGCACAATCGGGAACCGCGATCACGCGCTCATCGCGTGAGCGAGCAACCGCCGCACCGAAACGCGCTGCGCCTGCGCGACCAGAATTATTTAATTACACGAATACTCAATTAATGCGACAGCAATAAGACTGCAGACGGCAAACTCGAAATCCCTGCAGCAGAAAACCTCGAAATTCCTTGGGTACCCTTGATCCAGCATAAATGGATAAAAGAATGAAAATTGCGTTTCATTCAAAATCTGCAGATGCATCCGCGAAAATAACGGCACCGTCTCATCAAGCATCTCGTACTGCGCTTATGTTCAAGAGTGCTTGACGAAATCCTAGTCGCAAGCGCACTAAATCCTTCCAAGCAACGAAACAAAAACCGTTGTAGAGAAAAAGAGCGAGCGCTCTATGATAGCAACTCCGTTTAGAAAAACTAGCGATCGCAGCTCATTGCGAATAAGCGCGCGCCGCAACTGCACGCTATGCAGTTCAGGGGCGGAGCCGATAGGAGGGCCCTGTCAACGCTCAGATCTAAAAATTTCAACCTTTAAGACGACCAAATTAATGAAATTGAATCCGATAAAATGTTCTAGAATAATTTCAAAATTTAACATGACTGTTGACAGGTCAACCTCCTTTGCCGCTCAGCATCAGCTCTTGTCACATTATATAAACGACACTCGGCGCGAGCCCGGGGAGTCCGTGGAAATTTCTAGGAAAACCAACAAGCCTTCCGCCGAAATCGCGAATCTCTACGAAATTCGTAGAGATTCGCTCTACGAGCGCGTGCTACCGAGCAAGTAGAAGAGAGAATCTTTTGTGCGTGCATCGACGACTCCTGGGCCCACACTTGGTGGACGGGCATTGCGAATAATTACCTGAGAAGTATCCCAGACTAAAAAGTGAGTTTTATGTCGCACTTCCGTCGTCGGTCGGGTTTCAGATTGAGAAATTCGCGCGATCGAGATCAATAATCTCGCTAATTTTTGTGCGATCTAATTAAGTGAATTTTCCGCGAATGAGCTATTTATGTGTAAAAGTACAAGGAAAAAGTGGAGAGTAACGGACCATTGTAAAATATTTTCTTTTTGTTTTTGTATTAAAATTGGAGAGTAACGGACCATTGTAAAATATTTTCTTTTTGTTTTTGTATTAAAATTGGAGAGTAACGGACCATTGTAAAATATTTTCTTTTTGTTTTTGTATTAAAATTGGAGAGTAACGGACCATTGTAAAATATTTTCTTTTTGTTTATGTATTAAAGTTGCCAACTTCGCAGTAAAGCCTTCGCTTATCATTTAACTTCGCCCTCTTCTTTTCTCTTTCTTCTCTTTTCTTCCCTTTCTTTCGTACACTCTCTAGCCGGCGGGAAGTGCCTTCTTGTCAGCGACTGGTCTGTGTCGTCCGCATTTCTAAATATCTCAATTATTCCGCGAGAAAGAATTTTTAACGTTCCTTAACGCGCGAGGTTTCCCCCTCTGGATTCTTTCTCGCGGAATAATTGAGATATTCAGAAATGCAGACGACACAGACCAGTCACTGACAAGAAGGCACTTCCCGCCGGCTAGAGAGTGTACGAAAGAAAGGGAAGAAAAGAGAAGAAAGAGAAAAGAAGAGGGCGAAGTTAAATGATAAGCGAAGGTTTTACTGCGAAGTTGGCAACTTTAATACAAAAACAAAAAGAAAATATTTTACAATGGTCCGTTACTCTCCAATTTTAATATAAAAACAAAAAAAAAGGAAATATTTTACAATGGTCCGTTACTCTCCACCTTTTCCTTGCACTTTTACACATAAATAGCTTATTCGCGGAAAATTCATCTAATTAGATCGCACAATGATTAGCGAGATTATTGATCCGCTGATGGCGATCGCGATGGCGCGAATTTCTCAATCTGAAACCCGACCAACGACGGAAGTGCGATATAAAACTCACTTTTTGGTCTGGGATACTTCTCAAGTGATTATTCGCAATGCCCGTCGACTAAATGTGGGCCCAGGAGTCGTCGATGCACGCACAAAAGATTCTCTCTTCTGCTTGCTCGGTAGCACGCGCTCGAATTTCGTAGAGATTCGCGATTTTGGCGGAAGGCTTGTTGGTTTTCCTAAAAATTTCCACGGACTCCCCGGGCTCGCGCCGAGTGTCGTTTATATAATATGACAAGAGGTGATGCTGAGCGGCAAAGGGGGTTGACCTGTCAACAGTCATGTTAGATTTTGAAATTATTCTAGAACATTCTATCGGATTCAATTTCATTAATTTGATCGTCTTAAAGGTTGAAATTTTTAGATCTGAGCGTTGACAGGGCCCTCCTATCGGCTCCGCCCCTGAACTGCATAGCGTGCAGTTGCGACGCGCGCTTATTCGCAATGAGCTGCGTCGCTAGTTTTTCTAAACGGAGTTGCTGTCATGTAGCGCTCGCTCTTTTTCTCGTCAACGGTAACTACAACGGTTTTTGTTTCGTTGCTTGGAAGGATTTAGTGCGCTTGCGGCTAGGATTTCGTCAAGTACTCTTGATCATAAGCGCAGTGCGAGATGCTTGATGAGACGGTGCCGTTACTTTCGCGGATGCAGATTTTGAATGAAACGTAATTTTCATTCTTTTATCCATTTATGCTGGATCAAGGGTACCCGAGGAATTTCGAGGTTTTCTGCTGCAGGGATTTCGAGTTTGCCGTCTACAGTCTTATTATTGCTGTCGCATTAATTGAGTATTCGTGTAATTAAATAATTCTGGTCGCGCAGGCGCAGCGCGTTTCGGTGCGGCGGTTGCTCGCTCACGCGATGAGCGCGTGATCGCGGTTCCCGATTGTGCCGCGATTTCGCGACGATTCACGTTGTCATGGCAACGTGTTGGCGTCCCCGATCGTGACGTTCGCCACGGAATTGTCAGGCGGACGTTACATTTCACAGCACTAACAAGCTAAACAAGTACATTAAAGTGCAGAAAGGTAATTTAGAACAATCAAAAAAATGTAACGTTGTCTATAAGATCTGTTGAAATGAATGTGATGCATCCTATGTCGGACAAACGGGCAGACAATTAAAAACAAGGATTGCAGAACATCGCAAACATATTAATTGGAACACGACTATCCGTTCTGTGATAACTGAACATAGGATGCAAACGCAACATGATTTCGATTGGGATAACATTAAAGTTTTAGATGAAGAACCATGTTATAATAAACGTTTGATCTCGGAAATGCTAAACATTAAAAAACAAGCGAATAGTCTTAATCTTCAAACTGACACTTAAAGTCTTAATAAAGCATATATTTCTATTACAAACAAAGTGGGGTGATCCCGATTAATCACGGCTCGATTGGACACCACCAATCACAGCGACCGGGTGCCTAGGAGCTTTTTAGTCTCAAGCGTTGTGAGTGGCTCGTGTCCAATTGAGCCGTATCCAACTGGGTGCCACCCGCGAGATGTCTTAGTGGATACATATCTCGGAACAGTCTTTTAAAACTACATTTTTTTTACAATTTATCTTTACATTTTGGACTGTGATAACTACCACTTCACGAGCATGCTTTATTTTATTGTTTCACAAATTATCTACGACTTTTTTATATATATTTGACCACTCTGTTACCTCTGAGTCGGATATTTTTGACTAATTTTTTATTGTCACATTGAGATGTTCGAATGTACGGTGAGTGTTCATAAAAGTTTTATCTAACATACGGTTTTTCTTGCATATATCAATAATAATAGTTTTTTTGGCAATACATGCAATAACCAGAAATTTCAAGCTTTCGATCTGTAAATCGTTGAGAAAGAAATTTTGGTTCTGGACACTCATCGAGCATTCAAAAATTTATCAAGGACTATTGTGAATTAACGAATATGTATGGATATCTTGAGGAATAATTATGGATCATCTAAAGGTTGCTTATAATAATTAGCTGAAACATGTAATGGTTTTCTAACCTTTAATTAAATTTCTTTGTATTTATGTGATACATTTATATTCAAGTATTTATTTGACTTCTATATGTCCTTTTTAATATTGATTTAGTTTTTTAGTATTTGAGAGTTCTGTCCATTTTTCATTATTATTTACATTTAGAATTTTATATATCTGGGAATAGTATAGAAATTTTTTTACATAATATTTCCTTTGTATTTTACATATGTTTTTAAATATAGTAGTTAAAAACTTGCAGTTTTTACAGGGATCGCACATAAATTTTATAATATTTTGTATTTATAGTAAACATTAAAGGAGCATGTAGGCCAAACGCAGGATATTATTGTACGATATCTGTTTATCAATATTTAAAATACATATGTATAAGTCGTATAATATGTACAGGTCGTTAATCATGACTTTTGTTTCATCTACAAGTGGGCATCATCTAATTCCCTTCACCTTAATCCTTCCAAATCTGCCTTGCTTATAATCGATTTTTCCTCTTCGCCTTCTTGACTCTCATCCTTCACCATCTCTTTCAATTCTACTCCTATTCCATGTTTCTTCTCCATTAAAATACTTAGTGTACATTTTAATTCTTCTTGATTCTTTTATAATCATATCGCAGATAATTGTCTACTTTTCTTCGTCTTCGTCTTCTTTATCCGTTTCGCCATATTCTCATTACCGCTCAGAAACTCTTGATATCTCAACTTCTTATAATTTCCCTCTTTGATTGCGCAAACATAGTTTCACTCCTGCTTTAACCCAAAAATTATCCTATATCCAATGCATTCAAAATTCCTGCTTTCGTTTTTCCTCCAACGCTCGTAAGTACGATGATATATCTCCCTTATTCACTCGATCCGGTTGGTTAAACATCCATCAACGTTTTGCTCTTTATTCCTGTTGTTTTGTTTTTCGCTTCGTTGTAATATCCCTTCTTATCTTCATAATATTTTACATCTTAATTCTGAGTTTCCGAGGTACCCATTTCACTCGATATCACGATTTCTTGCCTTTTCTCGTTCATCTCAACCAAATTTCGCGTTTCATTCTCCTATGTCGTGTTGTAAAAATTTTTAGTACCCGCTCATACTCTCACTATAAAGTAATTACAATGATAAACGATGAACTGAATAGAAATATAAAGATTATAATACAGAACTGCAAAATAACGTTCTTAGCCTGAGCGACTGATAGTCTAGTGTCGATAACTTTTGTAGATAAAAAAATTAATAACAGGCAACGACCAGCTGGAAAATGAAGTTAAGGTTGTAACAAAACGAAAAAAAAATGTTTAAACACGAGATAATGTGAAATGGTGAAATTGGGGTGCTGTTTAAGGGTTGAAATCGGTTTTTCTCGACTTGCGGCGAAGGGTGACCTCCTAGTGGAAAATGTTCAATACAAAAGTTATAGATAATAAAAAAATCTAAAACTTTCGTATTTGACATTTTTCAACATAACCTCAAATTTTTCGAGAAAATGGCGAAAAGCTGATTTTTCAGTTTTTAATTTTTTTCTCACGTAAAAATAATTTAATTTACATGAAATTTTGTGGAAGTATACCTTTTTTTGCCTGGAATAAGATTGATTTTTTTGGAATTAAAAAAACAAATAGTTTTTGAGATGTTGACACTTTTTTTAAAAACTACCCTTATCTTCCACGGACAACTTTATTGATGTTTTTTTGTATTTTTATATTTATATATATATCATTTTAACCGTTGAAATGTGTACTTTCAAATGGTCTATGCATGTTGTAGGTTAAATTTTCATTAAACGGCCTAAAATTACGAAAAACCGAAAAAAGTGACTTTTCTAAACACTAATTCATCAATTTCTCTAATGATTTTTAATTTTGTTGTTATTTCTGTTAATAAATGACTACGTTTTAATGACAGGACGTACATATATGCAATACCAGACATTTGAAATACTAGGTCGAAACCCGCCTAAAGTGGCCGGAAGGGGTGGGGGAATGAGAGGGACGGGGCCAAGAGAGCAGCTGACGCAGTGTTGTTAGATGAGCCCCCTTTTAGCGTATGCGCATTGGAGTATAGCATCAATGTTGTACTAATATCGAACTTATAAAGGTTCTTTAAGGCCCTATTTTACGTTTCTGTAAAAATTATATCATTTTTTACAGAAAAATTTTTTGTTTTTTTGTTATTATTTATTATTAAAAACCGAAATCAGTAAAAAAAATCAATAATAGAAGTGACGAGATTATAATATAATATAAAATTACATAAATTGAAAACGCCAATAATTGATAACAATAATAATATAACAATAATAACAATAATTAAGACTGTCCATCTAATTTAGTGTTTTAATGTATTAATAAATATATGTTAAAGGTGTAAGATTCCTTAATAAATAAACAGAAATTTATAATAGATATAATATTTTATTTTTGGCAGAATTATAAAGAATACCAATATTTGTTGCAAGGGTAAGGGAAACTGCCAAAAACCTTACTTTATATGTATAAATATTATTTTATTTACATCTAATTGTCATTCTGGCCGGATCCCGCCAAACTTATAGGACTCTTCTCTTTCATCTTCTGTAATGACCGTTATACATTCCTGGATTTCTCCAGCGCTGCAGTGCGCATGCGCTAAAAGGGGGCTCATCTAACAATACTGAGCTGACGTCGTTTCATTGCATTGTATCGGTAGTTCCTGTTGGTTCCTGTTCGGTCGTCCAGCTGTGTGAAAGTGTTTGCGACTGGATATATAGCAGAGCACGTGGCGTTTGATTTTTCAATA
>NW_017299476.1:68748-71587 GCF_001594075.2 Trachymyrmex cornetzi
TTTTCATTTTATTATACATTTTGTAATTTTATAAATAAATAGAAAAAAAATATTGTTTTATTTTTGACTACTATATGTTTAATTATAATTTATTAAAAGTATTTTGTTTTAAATAACCTACATGACTCATTACTATACTATACATAATGAAAAAATAATAAAATATACATTAATAATATGCACACTAAGTTAGCGAATCTTATTGACAGATTACGACTCTCAATATGGTACAATTTATAGCAATTAAAATGTTATTTTTAATACCTTTCCTCTTTTTCCTTTATAAAATTAAATCAACTTTAGTAATATTACATTACAATACGTCCTGTCATTAAAATGTAGTCAATTATTAACAAAAATAACAAAATTAAAAATCATTAGAGAAATTGATGAATTAGTGTTTAGAAAAGTCACTTTTTTCAGTTTTTCGTAATTTTAAGCCGTTTAATGAAAATTTAACCTACAACATGCATAGACCATTTGAAAGTACACATTTCAACGGTTAAAATGATATATATATAAATATAAAAATACAAAAATAACATCAATAAAGTTGTCCGTGGAAGATGAGGGTAGTTTTTTAAAAAAGTGTCAACATCTCAAAAACTATTTGTTTTTTAATTCCAAAAAAATCAAGCATAAAAAAATCAAGCTTATTCCAGGCAAAAAAAGGTATACTTCCACAAAATCATGTAAATTCTTAATAACTTCATGTAAATTAAATTATTTTTACGTGAGAAAAAAATTAAAAACTGAAAAATCAGTTTTTCGCCATTTTCTCGAAAAATTTGAGGTTATGTTGAAAAATGTCAAATACAAAAGTTTTAGATTTTTTTATTATCTATAACTTTTGTATTGAACATTTTCCACTAGGAGGTCACCCTTCGCCGCAAGTCGAGAAAAACCGATTTCAACCCCTAAACAGCACCCCCATTTCATCATTTCACATTATCTCGTGTTTAAACATTTTTTTTCGTTTTGTTACAACCTTAACTTCATTTTCCAGCCGGTCGTTGCCTGTTATTAATTTTTTTATCTACAAAAGTTATCGGCACTAGACTAAAATGTCTTTTAGGATATTAAACCCTTGTAGAAAAATACTATTGAGCACTACTGCGCAGTGCGCAGTAGTACTTTTTTATAAGAGTATACTCGCATCTCGATATGGTACAAAATGCAGGAAACGAGTATGCGTCATGAAACTAACTCTATAGTTAGTTAAGTAAAGTTATTCATAAATAACTATATTAAAAAAAAGTATTTTCAGAGGCTCCATGAGCACACTCTGATCAAGTTAAGAGTGATGAATTCCATTGGCATACGCCTCTTTATAGAGATCTGCGTCATTTTCTCGTTATGGAAAACGAGCCCATCTCGCGGTGGTACTGCGTACTACGCCGCTTGCTTGGCGGCGCGGCGCCGCGGCGTCCGTAGTATACGTACGCCTATAGCGTACGTATACTCTGCCAGGCAAGCGGCATAGTACGCAATATCGCCGCGAGATGAACTCGGTTTCCGTAAGGAGAAAATGACGTGGATCTCTATAAAGAGGCATATGCGAATGGAGTTCGTCACTTACTCTTAGCTTGATCAGAGTGTGCTCATGGAGCCTCTGAAAGTACTTTTTTAAATAGAGTTATTCATAATTAGTTTAATTAGTAAAATGGAAAATTTTCATTAAAACAGTACTTATAATCGATAAAACTGATATTGTAAAATATACCAAAAACTGCTTTCGCTTTGTCAATTAATAAATAATTCATATACCTATTTAAAAATAAATTGTGTACAATAAAAAACGAAATAAGCTATAGCTGCAACTGTCAAATTAATAGCCTTAACAATAACATATAAAGATAAATATGATTAAATTCTTCCCGAAACAAAGAGTAGTTTTCAGTATGTTGTGTGGGATATTTATATAAACATTGTTAAAAAATTAAAAATTAAATTGCAAAGATATGTCTCTATAATATACGTAAAATACATAAATGTATATAACATATACGTGTCGGAAGTTGAAAAATACAATTTATCAATATAAGTGATCAAAATTTTATCGGATCAAAATATGATATCCTAGAGACGTTTTATATTAGTACAATGATAATTACAAATATCCTGAGGATGATTTAATGTTTTGGATCAGAATGGGATCAATCTGATCAAATTAGGATATCCTAAGGAAATACATGCTATGTGGGTTATATCGAGGTACGACATTGTTCACATAGCCACTAATTCTGATTACTCGTTTCCTTTTTTTATATTTAAACAGATCTTGATACATGAGTAAGTCATCACTGTCACTATTATCATCGTTTTCTCTATTTTCCAGAATTATACGTATTATAGAATCTGCAGCAGTTGCTATAATAACAATAGCATTATAGCACGACGCCGTTTTATAATTGCCGCCATTATTATTCTCACACTGCGGGTGCCGTCACATGCGGCGTAACTTGCGTAAGCGTAACTTGAGCTGACCAATATCATTTCACTTGAACATCAGTTTCTGTCTAATCACTTTATGCTTTTTACGTTTTTTTTGTTGTTACGCCGAAACATGATAGAACCACCATACGTCGAATCTAATTTCTGGCTCATTTTAGCTTATTCAGTCTGAAAAAACGCACAAGGGTTTCGATTTTGCAACAGTACAATTATAGAAGTCGTGCGCCCCTTTGCATCGCGTGAAAAGTCGAAACCCATGTGGAACAGTACATTTATAGACCTCATTTTGCTTCTGTGACAGATTTCCTAACCTCAATAGTCATCAACTTTAACGCTTAATATCTCAGATCACAAGGCAGAACGTTTTTTTTGCCAGATTCTCTCG
>NW_017299476.1:72301-73261 GCF_001594075.2 Trachymyrmex cornetzi
AATTACTATCACATTAAAGGGCTACGAGCCAAAAATTAAAATATAACGTTGGTAATGGTAATAAGAATATAAATATATCAACGCAAGTTTAGCATATAATTAGTCGCAACAAGTAAAAACAGAGTAATAAAAGAAAAATATATATGATATCATACGTTTCGACCTCGATCGGGTCATTCTCAATGTTATAATACAGGAATAATTCGTTGAGTCGAAGAAAACAAAGAATTTGATCGCATGTTAATATATCCGGATCATACTGTAGTATTTCATAAAAATGAATATTCGTCAGATCTTGAGAAATTCAAATATCGACAGTTCCATTTGTTGTAACCACATATATTGTTCCTATAAAATAGTTGCAAATTATAGTAGATATAATATCTCATATAGATATTGCTTTATAAAATTAATTACAATTAAAATATACACCAATCACAGAGATATTATATTAAAACATTTCATTTTATATTTCATATTACATTTCATATTTAATGTTTCTTTTAATTTGTTATTGAAATTCAATTTCGAAATTGTAACGTATCAAAAAATAATATTTATGCATTCTGTGTAGGTACATAGTAAGTCATTGTCACAGTTGATTTTACAATAAAAATGTCTTTATTTCATTACTTTTACAATGGATGGTTTTTCAAACAACGAGAAAGGCTTCGCGTGCAGGGTTGTTACAGGTATAATAGAATGAAATCTCGGGTTTTTTTCCTTTAAAACGTGCGTGATTTGCATTTTTAATTAAATGATTTTTGTTATGAATATAGGTATAATAAAATATATGGAATAGTATGTAATTGTTCTTTTAAACTGAAAAGTTGAAAATATCGTACGAGACATGCAGATATCGCAAGCGCCGCTCGGAACGAGAAAGTTAGCGCCCGCTCGCCGCGCGCGCGTCCTCGAGTTACCGGACTATTTAATTAATTCCCAGGCGAGTTTTAAAAA
>NW_017299476.1:73528-74517 GCF_001594075.2 Trachymyrmex cornetzi
AAAACTCAAAATTTTAAATCGCTATTTCTTCGAAAATAAATTAAAAAAAAAATCCCGATACACGTTGTTACGTCCTGAGCGCGAGTTTTCGGCGGTCTCGAGACGCGACACGAGTTTGCGGGAACGCGAGCGCGGAGCGGGGCGCGCGGGGTGAAGCCTTGACTTCAACGTGGTGTTTAGACGCGTATCTTTGTTGTTATTATGGGCAGCTGTCACCAGTGCTCGGAATTGAGCACGATATTCGGGAATAATATATATGATTCTATGAATTTACTAGAGTTTAAGGTAATTAGCCTTCCAGGTCCTTCTGATAAAAATAAAATAGAGAGTTTAGAGGAAGCGTCAGTTAGGCTTCATTTCGCTGTCTCTCTATCTACACTCTCTGGCGTGAGGAGAAGGAGTTGGAAGGGAATCAAAAAAGGCTTTTAATAATAATAGAAATATTTAAGATTGTAAGATTTTAATATTTAGAGTACACGCTGTGTTGCTGGTAACGCGAGGCTTGTTAGTAATGACTAGAGGTCTTGTAGGCTTGCGTACGGGCGCGATATGCGGCGGCGATCGTGGAGGCCTTGGTCGAGGCTTCGGCGTTACGTCTATAGGTTTTGGACCCTTTGGAGTGAGGACCGCGTCCGTATTAATCGCGATTTCGCGCGTGTGGGAAGGCGCGTCGGCGTTCGTTTTCGTATTTTTTTCGGTCTCAGCTTCCCAGTGCTGGGAAGGGTTGAAGGTTCCCTCCTTGAGCAGCTCTCGTTGAAGCTGCTTCAAGTGGGTCCGCCACCCTCCTCGCTTGCCGCGTTTCCTTTTTGGCATCTGCGCCCAGAAAGGTCGTTTTGTATTAGCGGCAGATCGGAAAGAAAGAGAGCGAGTGCGGAACCCTCGACGCCGAGAAGGCGCTCGTTGGAATTTCCGCAAGGAGGTAATCTCAACGTCGCCGTGGGTTGCGCTGCAGAGATCAGGCGAGGAATTAGCCCGTCTGACGCCGTGGT
>NW_017299476.1:75100-76645 GCF_001594075.2 Trachymyrmex cornetzi
GGCGCTATTTCCTCGTGATTATTCGATTGTAAATTATGATGTTCGTTATTCCTTGTCTTTTGGCGGTGTTATCTATATGTTCTCATGCATTTTTCTATTAGTTTTTCTATTATATCGGTCGCGCAGGCGCTGTGCGCGCGGCGTTCGAACGCGACGGTTTCAGTAGTCTATCCTATAGTTCTACGCGCTTGTAGTTGGCACGTATTGTATTATTTGCTATGCTCCGTGCTAGCGTTCGCTTGGTAAACGGCCGGGGTGCTATAATGTAGCGCGCCGGACGTTACAACGTGTTCGCTTATTTTATACCTACAATTGGTAAAAAAAGTTTGAAGCGATTTAAAAATGTCGAAAAAAAAGTGTTCGGTTTGTAAAAGAATGCCTCATATACGCGATGGAAAGGTACCGGTTCCCCATGAGGCGTACTTTTAGAGAAGCGTAGATTACGAAAACCAATCGTAAATTCATTTAGCATTTCTATTAGAGTGTACAACAGAAATTCTAATCAGCAATTGGTTGCATTAGTTTCGCATTTCTCTAATCTTCCGCAAAATACGCTCAATGTGAATGCGGGCTTTCAGAATGGCGTATTCTAGTAAATAAAAAATAACGTATTCTAGTAAATTACTAAAATACGCAGGTTAAGGTATATCCACACAAACTTGCATAGCCGCATAAACGTATGCATAAAGAAAATTATCCAATCACATTTTATGTACGACTTTAAAAGAGAACTGCAATTGGATAATTTTCTTTATGTATATGTTTATGTGGCTATGCAAGTTTGTGTGGATATACCCTTACGTTTACGCAGGTTACGCCGCATGTGACGGCACCCTGATAGTTCGAAAATGTAGCATTCAGAGTGTCAAGGCCGTTCTACAATAAGTTGCGAGCACCTCGTTGCCAGTTGCGAGTGACAAGTTGCCAGTCACAAGTTGTAAACCATTGCAACACCTAATCCACATTTGGATGTCAAAAGTTGCGATTTGTATAGAAACAGCCAATCAGAAAGTAGAACGTCCGTCGTTATTTGCTGTAACCGAAAAATCGAAGAGAATATATCAAGCAGGTTATGTGATAGATATTCGAGATGTTCTTGAAATGGAAATGAAATAAATCAAACACCACCGATATATCACAACAATTTTCATTTCAGGGTGCCGTCACATGCGGCGTAACTTGCGTAAGCGTAACTTGAGCCGACCAATCATATCATTTCACTTGAACATCAGTTTCTGTCTAGTCACTTTATGCTTTTTACGCTATTTTATTGTTACGCCGAAACATGATAGAACCATACGTCGAATCTAATTTCTGGCTCATTTTAGCTTATTCTGTCCGAAAAAATGCACGAGGGTTTCGATTTTGCAACAGTACAATTATAGAAGACGTGCGCCCCTTTGCATCGCGTGAAAAGTCGAAACCCATGTGGAACAGTACAATTATAGACCTCATTTTGTGCTTCTGTGACAGATTTCCTAACCTCAATAATCATTAACTTTAACGCTTAATATCTCAGACCACAAGGCAGAACGTTTTTTTTTT
>NW_017299476.1:78248-78584 GCF_001594075.2 Trachymyrmex cornetzi
GAGTCGAAGAGCGGAGTCGAGTGCAGTATCGGACCGGTAAATGCCGGTAGTGGCGGAGAATTCCCTCACCACCGCAGTACTGCTCAAGAGTTCGGATCACTAGGAAGCGGTCGGTTTTCTAGGAGTTGGAACTAGGAGCAAAAAAGCCCGAAATAATCGTTCGCCGGGCTTTTATACTGGTTTGTTGCTCCCGCTCGTATTGTTCCGGGATCATTCGGTGATTCTCGGCGTGGAACAATACGAGCGAGAGTTGCGGCGCTTGGCGTCGTTCGGCGACGCTCGGGTTTCGTCTGTCGAAGTCTCGCGGCCTGTAATTATGCTTTAAATTATGTCGAG
>NW_017299476.1:79277-83965 GCF_001594075.2 Trachymyrmex cornetzi
TATATATTTATATGTATGTATACATATGTAAAATCTGTAAAATATATATTAAAATTTTCAACATTTTTGAAAAAATTTTACATAGGCGATTAATGATCTCCTATTTATTAGTGACCGGTACGTTACTGAAGCTACATTGGACGCGCATGCGTCAGAAATCCGTCCCGTTTAACAACACTGATGATAACTGGTACCGCGAAAGTACAGCGTTTGATTGCCTAACTTGAAAATAGTCGTTATAACATTAAAATTAAATATTAGACAGTAACTGATTGAATGTTCAGTTGAAGTGCATAAATTTCTATCAGGACCATATATTGAACAGATATATCATTATAGCTATACATCCACGATTATGCAGGTGTTCGTGGATTATCGAAGTGCAACGGTTTCCAGACGATTTCAGAAGTCAAGCATAGTAAGTGGCGGTATGCAATCGATGGGTGACCGCTTCGAAGTGCTATGAAATTAGTTCCCGAATTCAGGGAAAATCTTTTTTTTTTTTTTCATCATAATTTTATGATGTGTACTCTAGAATAAGATAATTAATCAATAATAATATTCATTTTAGCAATAAAACTATAAAATTAATTAATTTTAATAACATGCGTACCTAAGGCATACATTATCGGTACGTCGTACTAAAAGTACGGTGTACCGGTACTGTACCCTTTAGGTACGCACGTACCTGACAGGTACGGTATCGGCACGCATAGTACGCCGTACGCTCACCATACTAATACCGAGGAGGTATTTTGCAAGATTAGAAAATTTTCAGTGAAAATTTCGTAACTTTACATAGTCGCTATTTTATCAAAAATTATTTTTAATAAAGTCACGATCGGACGATAACGCTTTCACTTAAGATTAAAGTAAGATCAAAATTATCTTTTTGAGACGCCTAGAAATTAAAGAATCATTTCAATTGTGAAAAGGAGTCTTTTTTTAATCAGACATTTTTTATTGTACTAGGGGAGACCGAGGTAGATCGAAACAGAACTTATAATCGAAAGAAATACATTCTTATGTTCTTATGCATATTGAAACTATACCGTTGCTCGATCACATTAACTAAGTATTATTAGTTTCAAAATATCAGTCATTGTTTCAATTCACTTCGGTCTCCCCTACATCTCAGCCAAAAATTAATATTTTTTTACTTTTTTAATTATTAAATACTCGTATATGTATTTTTATTTTCTATCGCAATAAAGTTTCACAATAACACGGCTAAAAGCTAAACACAAGTCTATTTCTCGACACTGTCATACAATTAGCATTAAATATCACAACATTCAAAGTATAAGTATCCTTTCAGTATCATTACATACGGAATTCTTTTGGTAGAACACTTAGGTTGACATCTTTAACATATACTTTCTTTACATTTTTTAAATTGGTACTTTATCATTAAGAATATATTATCATTACGAAATAAAAATAAAAAAATAAAATAAAAATAAATATATTTAATTTAATTATTCGGTTACTTTTTATTATTAAAACTTTTTATTATAAATTTATATAATTTAATTTTTGTTTATGTTAAGCCTGTATTACATATCTCGCTTGTGGTAAGTACGCTAATTATTGAATTGCTACAAGCTTATATGAAACCTACAGTTTTAATTCCACTTCTGAACATGGATTTTTCGAGAGATGCTTCTGTGGATAACGATACTCTCGGGAGGTTGCTAACCTTTTCCGACAGAAGACACGAGCGTAAATATTTTGATTCCTACTAGAATCGAATCCAGGACCTCTGGCATGATAGACCAAGCGCTGTCTGCCATGCTCGCGCTTGCATAATTTAGTAATAATATTTTTATATTATTTTTCATTAAATATGAAATTATTATTGTTATAGTCAATTATTAATGTAATTATTATTAAAAAATAGCCAAGAGTACTTTTGTTTTTCTCTAATAAGAAAAAAAGTATTTCTTATTAGGTTTTTATTGTGATGAGCGCCAAAAAAGCGTCATATCCCATATAGCATAAATTTGCAAGGACCGTTCTGTAGAACATTCTAAGAACGTCCTAACATCCTAAAAATGTTCCCAGGAAGATCTTTGGGATAAAGTGTGCTGTATGGGGTTGCAATACATTTGTGATTGTGATATTAAAATAAAAGAGTATAAGATACTTTTTTTATTAAACTTTATTTCATATTTATTAATATTTATTAATCATAAATCAATATTCATAATCCGATGTTACATTTAACGTCATTTTACATATATCTGAAAATATCACGTAACCAATGAAACGTAAAGAGCGCTATGTGAAATATAATTTAACGTTATTTTAAATAAGATCGATCTATGAATATCGCGATTATAGTTTTATGAAAATTCGTTATTAAAATCGCGTCTGTGACTTACAAGGGCAATCAACTTTTAATATTCTAAAAAATTTTGTTACATGACGAATATGTATAAGGGCAGTGTATACTCCTTTTCATTAATTTACGGTTACAGAAGTCGTATCAGTAAAACTTTACAAGATATTCTTAAAATTTTTCCTGTGGATTATGTATTGCACATTTGTAAATGTAAAACGCAACATATCGGTATGACTATCTTAACAGAGCAAAAAAACGCGCAGATACGGATATAGTAGATGAATATCCTACACGCGAATTCTGCTTTTTTCCTTTCTTTCGTGGTATATTTTTCTGAAGTAATTAAATTATCACTAAACACATTAAATCAAATTTGCTTAATGCGTTTACTGATAATTAATGTTAACATATATTCTTATATAATTATTACAATTATTTGTGTACTTTCAAACCAACAAATATAGGAAAAATAATGATTCAACATGCATGGTATGCGTTTAATTTAATCATATTTTTAATAATATTTTTAAATGTAAATGAAATTTTCCTTTAACATTAGAAGGATCAACTTAATCAATTTGGCTCCTCGCGAAATTCAACTGCTATAACTTTTTTCAATTTTGTTTTTAATTTACGCGGAAAATGTTCTAGTTTATAAGAAAAAAATAAACATTCCAAAAAATTTTGTTTTCCATTGATTATTTAACAACAAACTTTTTAACAATTTTTTAAACAATCGCGGAAAGTCGGAAAATCTAGGAATATCTTTTATATACTTTCAGTTTTCTATTTCTTAAAAAATTTAAGAATGTGTTTTGCTTCGTTTTCGAGAAAAAAATTTTGTCAGTTCTCGATGCGGGAAAAATCTTTCGACTCAGCTCGACGACCGCGACTTACAAAATACCGCCATCATACTGCTAGTATAGCACGCGCACGCGGCCGCCGTGTTAAGAATGAAAAGATTTTTCCCGCATCGAGAACTGACACAATTTTTCTCTCGAAAACGAGAAAACACGTTCTTATACCTTTTTTTTCTAAGACGCAGGAAAACTGAAAGTATATAAAAAATATCTTTCCAGATTTTTCGACTCTCCGCGATTGTTTAAAAAGTTATTAAGTTTATTGTTAAATACTTAAACAATGGAAAATCAAACTTTTTTGGAATGTTCATTTCTTTCTCCTAAACTAGAATGACTGATCCATTTCACGCGGAATAGCTTATATATTATTACTATTACTATAATTTATTAAAAATTATACGATATCTAGAATTATTCCTTTGCCCCTTTATGCAGAGAAATTCGGTTTCCGGAAAATCTCCCGCAATTCTTCGGGAAGTGATTCGAGATCCAAAAAGAAGAAAAAAAAGCTATATAAACATGGTCTAGAAATAAGTCGTTTCCGAGTTATAATCACTTTTACGTTAAAAAAATTATAATTTATTTTTTATAATCACAACCATAATTTACTTCATAGTGTTTTAACATAAATAACTACATTTCGAACTACTTTGGCGTTGCCTAGGATGCACCATGTGAAGGCATAGTCCGCTTGACGTCCCTCTTTATTTATTTTTTCGTTTTTTAATTCTTTTACTTTACTAGAGGTATATATAGCTTTTTTCCTTCTTTTTGGGTCCCGAATCACTTCTTGAAGTATTGCGGGCGATTTTCCGGTATACGCCGAATGATGGAAACAGGCGAGAAAGCATTCTCGGTCGCTTGTACAGCGATCATGCGATGTCAAGCAATCAAATCGAGACGGACGAATTTTCTCGCTGTCTTGTTCGCTCTCAGCGTGCTGTGCAGAACGAATCCTCGCTATCTTATTCGCTCCGCGTGAAAGCTCGCTGGCGCGGCATAGCCGGATAGTGGACAACGAGCGCGACGTCAGTTGGTAATAGTAGAGTAGCCTCGTGAGACCACTCGAGGGGGTCAGTCGTGTTTCCTTCCGTCTCGGGTGTTGCATCACCTCGAATATATTTTTGAAAAGCCGGCTTTAACTGTGCATTGCATTACAATATTTTTCAACGAGTTATTTAACAATTAAGTAAACACGATTTCTTTTACTCAATGTTGAATAACTTTTCAATGTTGAATATCTCCACGGTACTTCGAGAAACGACATATTAGATGTACAACTTTGCTTCCGCCGTTTTCCTACAGATGTCTTTAGCGGTAAGTGGTGGTCAAAATAAATAGATCATAGACGTCATGCAATAAACTTGGGCATTGTCAACATAACCCCATAGAAACATTAGTCGATTTGTGTGTGCATCATAAAGTTATTCTCGATTGAAAATGTCAGTTTACGAGCCAAATTCTCGTCATTTGCGGGAGGCTTT
>NW_017299476.1:84222-89449 GCF_001594075.2 Trachymyrmex cornetzi
AAGCCATTTCAAAACGCCTCAAAGCCATGGGAATGATTCAGAAGCAAGGAAATTGGTTGCCGTACAAGTTGAAGCCGAGAGATGTTGAACGGCGTTTGTTTACTTGTAAACAGCTGCTTGAAAGGCAAACACGGAAGGGATTTCTGCATCGCATTGTGACTGGGGACGAAAAATGGGTTCATTACGATAACCCCAAGCGCAGAAAATCATGGGGAGTTCCCGGCCATGATTCCACGTCGACGGCCAAACCGAATATTTACGGCTCCAAGGTCATGCTCTGTATTTGGTGGGACCCCAGCTCGGCGTAGTGTATTATAAGCTATTAAAACCGACTGAAACAATCACAGAATACTGAAACGATCGGTATCGAACAAAATTGATGCGTTTGAGTCGAACATTTTAAAGGACAAACGGCTGCAGTACAACGAGAGATACGATAAAATGATTTTGTTGCATGACAATGCTCGATCCCATGTTGCGAAAGTGGTCAAGACATACTTGTAAACGTTGAAATGGGAAGTCCTATCCCACCCGCCGTATTCTCCAGACGTTGCTCCCTCTGACTATCACTTGTTTCAATCAATGGCACACGGCCTGGCTCATCAGCACTTCCGGTCTTATGAAGAAGTAAAAAATTGAATCGATTCATGGATCGCCTTAAAAGATGACCAGTTTTTTCGACGCAGGGTTCGTACGCTGCCCGAAAGATGGGAGAAAGAAGTGGTCAGCGATGGACAATACTTTGAATCATAAATGTATAACCAGTTTTTTACAATAAAGCCTGGAATTTCGGAAAAAAACGGCGGAACCAAAGTTGTACACCTAATATAAAGACTCGCGATTATAAGCGTATGAATTTGTAATCATGAGATGAACCATTATCAATAATAAAATACTTAATTCGCAATCTGATACTGAAATTAAAACTAGTAGTAGAATCAAACAGGACGAATGAAAGTACGACGTGGATTAAGACAAGAATATCTACGAAAAATTAAAAAATTAAAAAAATTTTTTAATTTTTCGTAGATATTCGTAGTGGGATGTATAGAGTGGCGTCATTTGAGAGAGCTCGAAGATATCTAGGTTTTTCATACAATGCCGCTCTATGTCCCACTACAAATACCTATGACAAACTAATAATTTTTAAAGTCTTTCTCAATCTATGGAAATTTTCATAAAAGTTTTTCGCCAGGAAAGATTACATTCTAAATTGAAAATTCTGTAATTATTTTAAACTTCCCAGATAGCACATTATATTCTGAGAATATTCTGAGAATATACTAAAAAGGTCACGTCTGATATTCGTATGATATTCCTATGTCCGCAGGAACATTGTTCGCAGTATATCCTCAGAATATCGATATGAATTTCGAAAATTTTTCTTAAGAGTGTGTGTGTAAGAAATATCTATTAAAAATAATATTCTGTTAGCGAAGAACATTATTTTTAATAGATATTTCTTACACACTCTTAAGGAAAATTTTCGAAATTCATCTCGATATTCTGAGGATATACTGCGAACAATGTTGCTGCAGACATAGGAATATCATACGAATATTAGACGTAACCTTTTTAGTATATTCTCAGAATATAATGTGCTATGTGGGTTAATAACTTTAACAATGAAAAATTAACGTATAATTGTCAAATAAATCAAAAACATTAAAATATTGAAAAATTATAAAATATTTTCTTTTTTATGGTATTCCAATGTTAAATCCTGTTTTATCTTTCACATTCTATTATACATTCTAGATTTATCGACTACATTTCTGATAAAACAGTGATTACATGAGGTAAAATTTATCTTTGGAGCAGCCAAAGCAGTCGATAATGACAACGCTCTACAATTACCTCAAATCCCTCCGGGCTCTTTTTATATCGCCGAAAATTTATCCAGGGTTGTCGGTCTTTAATAGTATCTCGTCGGTGTCAATATCTAGTAAATTTGCTAATTTTTGTAATTTCCACCTCGTTTCAAGATACAGAATCGATGTTTTGACGCTGAAAATAGGCGTCGAGCGTCAGCATGAAAAAGCAGCCATCGGACCGGGGGAGTCGATTCTGTATCTTTAAACAAGGTGAAAATTACAAAAGTAAGCAAATTTACTAGGTGTTGGCCAATAAAATTATCAGTATTCTAGTAAATTCGCTCACTTTTGTAATTTTCACTTCGTTTCAAAGTACAGAATCGATTCCTTGATACGACCGGATTGCGTCAGCGATCATAAATGTATCGTATTTGTGAATTATATTTTACACAGTCGGCCGACGTAACCTCAGTTTTAATCAGTGAAATCTCTCTCTATCAGATAACCTAGTGATTAGGTTGAAGACATTTCAATATTTCTCCATCTGGAGAAAGACGGCAAAAGTTTTTTCAGTGAAATCTCTGAAATACTCCAAAGTTAAATTGAAAGGAAGCGGATTGAAGCCTTCAATATATCAGATAATTTGTAGTTTTGAAAAAATATAATTGCTTTTATTTGCCAATAAGAACATATATTTTGTGAGCTATTCTTTTTACACAGGTAATAATATAAATAAGCGAATAAGGTAGCCAACGATGGAGTTTGATTTGTTAAATTTGTGGCGAGAAGTGTTTTATTAGAGGTAAGCACAGAAAAGTAATTCCAGATGTTTAATTATAAGATATTTCAGGCACTCACCATGTTAAGAATGACGGTTTTAGTAGCATTAAAATCTTTTATATTGTTGTTTCACATTCAATCTCGGTGAAAATTGAAATCTCGGCATAATATGAGTGCCAGAAAAAAAATTAAATTAAATTGCGAATTTCCTGAGAGCTAAATGTAATTTAAATGAGATTCTTCCCGTATGTGTAATATTTTATTACAAGTGTATAGCAATTGCACACGAGCCAATTGCGCACAAGCCAATCACAGCGCTAGAAAAAAAAGATTAAAAACTCCCTAATATTGAAAGGTCTTCAACCTATTAATCATTAGGTTATCTGATAGAGGCCCGTTTCTACCAATGCAGTTTAAAGAGTTAATCCCTAGTGACATTTGATTAACCAAAGTTTAGCAAAATATTAGTTTCTACCAACTTTTTTCTTTAGTTTAAACGTATATAAACTGAGTTTAAATTGAACGGCCAATTTTGGCCGTTTAGAGGCAGTTGAACTGCGGTTAAGAAATATTACTAGTGTCAATCATGGCATATAACCTCGTACTGTCATCTTCCGATGACGAGGATATTATTATTGAACAATTTAATAGAAGAAAAAGAAGATTTAAACAACGTATTAATTATTTTGAGGAACGATATAGAGTTTAAAATGTGATTTTGATTTAGTAAAGCATCAGTGTTAGAAGTTTTAAAAAATAAATAATAAATAAAAATTTATAAATGAATTTTTTTCTGAAATTATTTTACAAATATTTACAATTACAAATATAAATTTAAAATTTAAAATTAATACAAATAATTCTTTTTTAAGAAATAAAGCAGTATTTCCTAGGGAGCAATTAATGAATTTCGAAATTCAGTAGAAGACGTACTATTAAACTTTTATTCTATTACTTTCCAATATTTGTCCTTCTTTTTACAGGTTATCATATCAGATCTTTTATTTTCTATCACATCTTTATAATGAGTTGCTAAATCTATTAAAATAATTTTCTCGGCTTCCGAAAATTCGCAGCATATTTACGTTGTTTATTACTTATTATGTCTTCTAAGTTCATTTTTAATTTAATTTGTAACGTTATGTTCTTTACACGAGTATTCACATAACACGATGCTGCACGTTGCCGTATAATACCACAGTATAAGTAAGAACAGTAGGTACACTCAATTAAAACTAATGGCGACCGTTCTGCACAATTCTACACAATTTTCTACCTGGCGCACCAATCAGTTTCCTTATTCCCTAAGATTATTCGCTCTTATTGGTGCTCACGCACAATTTTCAACATGGCCAAGTAGGACATAAAGATCAAATATGCCGACAGAGTGTACCTACTGTTCTTACGTATACTGTGTCCGTGAGCACGCGTTGCTATTGGATCTAGAAGAAACAAAATGACAAATGAGATTGGTCAATTCCGATGGACTAATCGACCGATTAAGTTAATCGGAGTTGGTCAAAGAGGCCCTAATGTTAACTGGTAACGTGTAAATGTAGGCAGTGTAGGCAGTCGGCAATGTAGGCAGTCGGCAGGGCTGCCAACGGCATAAAGAAACATCACCTGAGTGTATCCAAATATTATTTTATCCTTGTTCAACATTCAATGAACAACAGGAATGAAATGATATCAAAATATATCTTGAATTTCCGAATCCGCCCCTACGTTTCGAAGAACGATCGATCTTTTATTAAATGAATCGATCTATCTTAAAATCGGATACTGGCGAATCGATTAAAAGATCGATCCTTTAAAAGATCGGATTGAGATCGCACATCCCTAGTTTAAATGGGTTCACCATGATCCTATGAGTCGTTTCCGCTCTACAAGCCTTGAAAGATCTAGATTCGGTCGAATGTACGTGCGATTGTGTCAGTAGAAGTAAGGACTATTTTTTACTTCCGTAGTATTTAATGACTCCAAACCCTGTCTGGTGTGTGTATGTGTGTGTCACACCGAGATGAGGACCCCACGGTTCGTCACTTCCGTAGTATTTAAAGGCCCGTATTCAGAACGCGCTTTTATCGATAAAAGCGCACTTTTATCTCTGAAATTCTATAATATGCGTGACGTAAAGTATAGTATGTTAGCGTGCTAACATCGTTGTAAGCGCGTTCTGAATACGGGCCAAAGACTAAATCCTCTCTGGTGTGTGTGTGTGGGTGTGTGTGTGTGCGTGCGTGCGTGCGTGTGCGTGTGTGTGCACGCTTGCATGCACGCACGCACGCACGCCAGAGAGGGTTTGGAGTCATTAAATACTACGGAAGTAAAAAATAGTCCTTACTTCTACTGACGCAATCGCACGTACATTCGACCGAATCTAGATCTTTCAAGACTTGTAGCGCGGGAACGGCTCATAAGATCATGATGAGCCCATTGAGACATTTGTTCAAAATGATGAAAACTACAACACATCCAAAAAATGAGCCAAATCCGCCGAAAGACATTTTCCCATAAGAATGGTGCGGGGTCCTTTGTTTTATGGATATGTTTACTGCTATTTCTATTTCTGCACTGAAAAAAATTTCTGGTTGAAAATGGACGAATCAGAAATTTCTCTGGTTAAATTTATT
>NW_017299477.1:0-695 GCF_001594075.2 Trachymyrmex cornetzi
TAACTAATAAAGCCCAAGTCACAATGCGAGGGAATAGCGATAGCGATAAGAATAACACGATTTCAACCTATCAAAAATCAGATATATTGGAATACACAGGGTGCTTTTCATTTGATGACACAAGTCGACACAAGTCGGCACAAGCATCGTTCTATCCTTGTTGACATTCAGAGAGTGACAAAGATAGAACGACACTTGTGTCGACTTGTGTCAACTTGTGTCATCAATTAGAAAGCAGCCACAGTTTCTGATAGGTTGAAATCGTGTTATTTCTATCGCTATCGGTATTCCTTCGCATTGTGTCTTGGGTTTAACTTTCTATTAAATTATTTTAATTTCAGCATGTATATTTAAAGAACGACGTACTGAATTGGTACAATATGCATCAAAATGATTAATTAAATACCCATATCATATCAAGCCCATTCTACATTAGACGCAGCGCAGCGTCGCAAGCATGTCGCAAGCGTTATAGTCCAATCAGAGTCGAACTAGCTTGATGTTTATTGGACCGCAACGCTTGCGACACGCTTGCGACGCTGTGCTGCATCTAATGTAGAATGGGCTTATAGCGGGGAGCACAGACTCTCGCATAACGCATAACGCATAGTGCATAAGGGAATCAACCAATCGAAATTCTTCTTTTTCATGGAATGAGAAGAAAGAAAAGATTCTGATTAGTTGATTTGTTTGTG
>NW_017299478.1:0-588 GCF_001594075.2 Trachymyrmex cornetzi
GAATTTTTACTAGTAGTATCGATACCATTAGGGCTGTATTCAGAAACGTTATACAACTCTGCCTTCATGTATCGTTTTACCCTTGTTTTTCACCTAATATTAAACAAGAATGATACACGGGGTCATCAGAGTAACTAGGACAATTAAAACAAAAGACTGGCTTACATTTACATGTTATACAATTTTATACAAAAAGATAAAAAAATTATATGGCAAAGACGTTTTCCGTTAAAGTAATATAAACACATATGAATATAAAAATGAATATGAAATAGCACACATATACAATGTTTTTTGTAAAAAAAATTCTTTTTATATTCGGCTAAAAGTTGCAAATAAATTCCAGCATTAATCCAAAATGGTGTACAACCGTTCAAGCGGAGCGCTCTTGCATTTGGCAAATTCCATTAGATCCCAAAATATAGACCAAACAGGTACAATAGTTCATTGAATGCTTTAATTACATTTCTTTCTTCTGATTAATCAAATGTTTCAAAGTATTTGTAGCGCCAAGTAGACACTACTGCACACTAAATTGATAAATAAGTTTAAAATATATAAAATAACTATGAAAGTAACTATTAAATT
>NW_017299479.1:0-456 GCF_001594075.2 Trachymyrmex cornetzi
TAAGGTCTCGGTAGTCTAACTGGTAAGGTTTAATTACAGTTTTTCAGGTATTGAATTACTTCTCAATTTAATTATAATATTACTGCAGTAGTTTAACCGATTGCGTTTTAAGACCGAAAATGATTTCAGTCGAAAATGATGTGCAGTTAAAGTAAGACTATAAATGTAGTTTTAATTCAATAAACATTGTAATTAAATCGATTATTCTATATTTTCACTCGCAAACACGGATTCTTAAAATATGGTAAAAATTATAAAACTCGGAATATTAAACAATACAAACAATCGCATAACATATCGGTGTTGGACTCTCTTCAGATGATTAAGTGAAATCAGGAGACGCGGTAGCGGCTCCCGTCAAGTATATTTTTGTATTACATGATATATAATACTATGTCATGAAAGAGACGCTACAGCGTATCCTTTACAGGAATAAACTCGCTTATATAATTAAAA
>NW_017299480.1:0-458 GCF_001594075.2 Trachymyrmex cornetzi
CGTACACGAGCCGCTTCAAATTCTCTTGCTCTTATTACTGCTATTGGAAGTACTTTTTGGTGAACATATTGTGGATCTTGAGGGAAATGCTCAATTAGATTTGATTCGAGAATTTTTATCAGCGAACTCATTAACTTATGTTCATACTTCACTTTGTCAGGCTTAATGTTGAATAATAACGAAGTCGCAAAAGCTATAGCAAAAACACCGCAATCATTACCGTTTGGTTGTTGATCCACATGAGGAAACTTTACTTTATCAAAATTATATGTTGGAAATAATTTTTTTAAAAATTGTTCATGATGTTTGTGCAAAGTTTTATTATTGAAGGAATCATATATAAATATATTTTTTCCATCATAATAGCTACACACCCAATGTCCATCTAATGAACCGGATGTACTGTGTAATATTTGTATATGCTTTTTATCTATCGGAATGGATCGTATAGTATCGGG
>NW_017299481.1:0-938 GCF_001594075.2 Trachymyrmex cornetzi
ATTTCATCCAAATTGTCTCTGTTTACAAATGGCATCGTGCGTAAATTAACGTGTCATTCCTCGCTTCTGACGTCACGATTCCAACATGGCCGTCGCGACTACTCGGGGGCCTTAAATTTTAAATTATTCAAATGCGACTACCTTATGAAAAATATAATATTGAGTTTGAAAAGATATTTGTTGCACCTTTACTTCATTGAGTAAAAATTAGTATCTCTCTAAAAATATTTTAGAAAGATATACATATACATATATTTACACACATATTAAATTATATTAATATATTATATGCTGTACGTATATTTAAGTGTGTGATAAAAGAAAATTTTAACTCATTTATTTTATAATCAAATTTATTTAAGAGAAAAATGAAAACGTGCGTCTCCACACATATACAATGTTATGTACATTTTTAAAAATGTAACGATATTATATGATACTTGTAATAAACAAAAATATTTACGTAAAGTACTGTTATTAAATTACATATAGTTATATATTAATGTATATTGCGTTCTACAACATAGAAATGATTGTTTTTATAACAACAAAATAATTTGTATTAAAGTAAATATTGATAAAGTATTGTGAATTAAAGTCTATTATTATAAACAAACATAAACTATTTTGACATATTAAAATCATAGAAAAACAATATTTTGGAACATGTCAATATTATAAAAAACAAAATACTTCAATATATTCAACATTTTTAAAAATATGAACTCATGACTTATTATATGTGTAAGAGAGTGGGTTGTTTTGGTTGCATGGCGACGGGAGAGAGTGGGTTGTTGATGAGTTGCAAAGGAAGAAAAAAAGAAGCTGGACATGAAAAGAAATCACGATTGTAACTATCGCTAAGAGTTTTTTTTAAAAATACATTCTTTCACAAAAGATCATTGAGTGTAAATCGCCCAGGATCCTTACAAATTCAG
>NW_017299482.1:0-332 GCF_001594075.2 Trachymyrmex cornetzi
CTTTCTCTTTCCAGTTTACTCAGTACTTTGCATTTCTCTGAGTCTAATTCATCACTCCATAATGTCTTCCATACTTTCTCCTTGTTCTCACCCAATTCCCTAAACCAACTACTCACCCTTTGACACTTCCCGACATAGTGTTCCATACAATCCGTTTCTTTCCCGCAAAATACACATCCTTTCTGTTCCTTTTCAATCCAGTACTTGTTTCCTTCCTCCGTGTTTCCGCATCTCAGTCTGACTAATCCTCTTACGCCTTCCCCTATTCTTATTCTACCTAAATTTTCTTTCCTTAAATAGTTGTGTTTTCTATTCCCTGCATCAAATTCCTT
>NW_017299483.1:0-1515 GCF_001594075.2 Trachymyrmex cornetzi
CGAAGATATTTTTCGTGTGCCGGACGATGATTTCAGTGCTATCATCTCAAGTGAAGATGAACAAATCGATATTCCTTTTCATCCGGTCATTTCAACAGATCTAGTAACGTTATATGAACGTAATCCAAGCTCATGCTGCATATGCTTAAGCACCGATGCCATTTACGTATTTGTTCCATGTGGTCATTTGTGTATCTGCAATGATTGCGTGGGACATCTGGAAGATGGCAAATGTCCGCTTTGTCGTGAAACGTTCTCAACATATATTCGTACGATATCAACATAAAATGAACTATCGTGTCTTCAATACAAAGTTTGTACTGAAGACACGATAGTTCATTTTATGAACACGAAGGTTTTTATCAAAAACAATGTATTGCTACATACTTCTCTAGACAATACATTTTTTTTATTTCTGTCTACACAAAGGTTTTTATCAAAACAATATTACAAATCAATGGTCTTGTTTTATAATAGGGTAATTGACAGCCTGTAAAGCATTAATTATCCATGTTGGATAGTATTCATTTGGATAAATTATCAACATATAGTCCTGTATGAATCTAGGGAATCTTTGCTCTTTAATACTGTCTCTCATGAGCTTCATTTGGAATGCAATATTGTGAACGGTTAATAGATGACACGATACTATCTGCACAGTGGCGATTTGATGTAGATAAGTGCGAGAATAAGTTTTGCAAGTACTACACTCGCACGATTCATCTATTGGTCTCGAGTCTTTTATATCGTATCTACTTCAAATTGAGATGTTCCGTTTTCATCATCGCACAACCAAATCTTTGAAAGTTTTAGTTTAATGTTTTGAAATTTCCATCTTCTACGCAATCATGTATGTATTTTATGAAATATTTACAGCAGTTCTTGTCGGAAATACACAATCGTACATATCGGTACCTAACGCACTGCATACAATTAAATCTATTGCGAATCCAACACCCATGAGATATTCTTCTATTTCCGCGGTTTATTCTTTGGAAGGATATTCGTTGAAAAGTGTACCATTCTTCAAAAATCATCGTTGCTCTCACCACCATTGAAATAAAACAATCCCCTAACAGCACAAACCTCCATGGGACGTCCTGAGGACGTCCAAAGGACGTCTGTTTGTCCTTTGAACATTCTAAGGACATCCCCGGGATGTATCCCGGATAAAGTGTGTTATTAGAGTCACTACTATTGTATTATGTAAGATCTAGATATTTCTGTATTATACAAAAATCTATTTATTAGTTATATGTATCAACATATAATTCAGTATCTATCTCAAACCTCCTACAGCATTCACCTCCCACTTAATTGACGTGAATATTCGGATCGTAGTTCGGGATTAAGACTACCTTGTACAATTGGAAATATACTCTGCTCATCTGGTCTTTCATGCGCTAACAAACAACGGTACAGCCAACGTATTGTTCTGAAATGGTTTGTGTTATGACACTAGCTTAAGCCAGGCTATTTAGACAATATATTATTTAGAAAATGTATTTACAAAAA
>NW_017299484.1:0-619 GCF_001594075.2 Trachymyrmex cornetzi
TCCATTTAAAAAAGTGGAGGTGATCTTGAAATCTCCGAGCGCCTCATAGAAAAACTATTACTAATATATTGTACCCCTCTTGATGCTGTGTACATATTCAATAAATATATCATTTCATATCTCTAAAAATAGTGGAAATATTCTAAGTGGAGGAGTTACTGTCCCACTACATATATAATAGAATAAATACGTAGAGGAAAGACCCCTATTATGAGATAACGAGTTTATTTTGGATAAATGCTAGAAGCGCCTATCGGTAGAATTAAAAAAAATAATAGATCATTTTGAAGGGAATTTAATAAGCTTTAAGATAACGTTAGATAACATTTAATTTAAATTCCATTTTTTTTAATTAAAGAAATGTAAAAAGTGAGCAAATCGCAAAGTCAAAAAATTGTACTCCTAATATGAGATGCCCCGAAAAATCGATAGTAAAATACAAAGTACATCAATATTGCAAAATATTGTAAAAAACTTTATTCAATGTTTCTAAAATATAAACAAACACAGCCAGCGTGCGCGAAAAATGAGCATGCGATTATATCCTCGTTTTCAAGTAGTTGGAATCGCACACTGTTAGAAATGTTCTTAAATTTCATTAACTTTTAATGTACGTTGA
>NW_017299485.1:0-365 GCF_001594075.2 Trachymyrmex cornetzi
AATATTAGTTTGAATTTTTTGTACGTAGCATTTTAATTAATTGTGCAAGTTTGGTTTAACGCTCTAATGCTTTTAAGTTGCTCTACTTAAACACATGCTTTATTTCTTTCCTTTTCTTCATTCCTTTGGAAATGTAAAAAATTATCAAATAGTATGATTCATACGTGACTTATTAGACAATTTTTTACATTTCCTCCTGTTGGAAGTGTTACGTCCAGACTCCACTGTTCTTTTCTTCGAACCTTCGTCATCACCATCATTAATAAGTAACACTAGTAGACCAACTGTATTTGTCATAGGAGGTTTCGATAGCTGCGAGCCGATTAACGTTCGCCCCTTTTTTCTTTCCACTCGGGCACAGTCGT
>NW_017299486.1:0-519 GCF_001594075.2 Trachymyrmex cornetzi
TCAGATTTCCAAGATAATTGAGGTTTAATACTTAAAAAATGGCTTTTTTGCGATATTTGACATATTTTAATAAAGAAGATTAATGTTATCTTGAAATTTCGATCAGGTCATGAATGTATTGTTCATCCTCTATAAAATGGATTTTTTTTTATTTCAATACCTTACTTTTTAGCCATGTTATGAAAACGATTAAATATAAGAGCTATTTCAAATATGAGAACCGCGGCAGCATCATATGCGCATGCGGTAACGCTAAAATCATTTTAAAACAACAATAACGCGCATACATACACACATAGAGAGAGAGAGAAAGTGAGGGGGGAGGAAGAAAGAAAGAGGAGGGGAGAAAGAAAAGGAGAGAAAGAGAGGAGAGAGAGAGAGTTGTTTTATGAAAGATATGTAGTCGCATATTACTAATTGCATTTTTTTTTTTAAGCAACGATGTATTTTTATTACACCAGTGGATTAGTCTCATAGTTCTGTGCATAAAAGTATTAAGGTACAGTTATCAAAATGTGA
>NW_017299486.1:563-1597 GCF_001594075.2 Trachymyrmex cornetzi
TCACCATATTCAAAATAGCTCCTATCTTTAATCGTTCATAGCATGGCTAAAAAGTAAGATATTGAAATAAAAAAAAATGCATTTTATAGGGGATGCACAATATATTTATGATTCTTAATCGAAATTTCAAGATAACGTTGACCTTTATTAAAAAATGTCAAATATCGCAAAAAAGCTATTTTTTAAGTATTAAACCTCAATTATCTTAGAAATCCGACGTGCTAGAATTGTTTCGCTTGCGGCATTGTTTTCAGCATCCAAAAATCTATAAAAAAACACGTAGTCCGGTCTAAAGTAATTTTTTACTGTAAACTAGTGTTATTGATATTTCTGAGGATGGTTTGAATTGGAGCCGAAACAAATGTGATTTGTATAAATTACTGTTTATTGCACCGATTCTTTTATTATTGATATTTTCATTTGTTAAGACAATAGAGGTATCCTTTGCATAAAGATATTTTTATTTATTTTATTGTTTGATATTTTTAAAATTTATTTTGTAATTGTATAGAATTCCGACCCAAAAATTGAAGTAATCAATGTATCGTCAAAATCAAATTACACCATAATTACATTTTTCCAATGTCTGTTCGCAATTCCACCAGCTGCATCATTTTACAATTCCTCACAACTATTTTTCTTACATCCGCTCCCGGAGAATCTAGAATTATCGATCATTTCTCTTATTATTCGTGCTGAGAGGCCGTTCGAAAAAGATCTTACTGTTTGCTGTTCGATAAATAGTCATTATGTTTTCCTTCGTGAGGACTTTCTGTACGTTTGGCCGTTTCGATCGATTAAAAAATTTCAGTCGATTTTCTCGAAGAGACACACACTTGGAAAGCTTTAAGGAAGAACGCGTCTCGCAAAAGTGAAGCAACAGGCTATCGACGTCAAAAGACAGAAATATAACATGAAAACGCAATAAAACGTAGAACAACAAATATCAAGAATAGAAAGCACGTTAAAAACGTTCAGATTATAGGCTGAAGATATAATATGAGTGTGTAACAGATTGTATAATAAATAATAAT
>NW_017299487.1:0-4807 GCF_001594075.2 Trachymyrmex cornetzi
CGCGATTCAAGGTAATCTAACCGATATTCTTTTGCGATATCGCATGTACAAGGTAGCGCTAACATGGTGACATTAAACAAATGTATCGGAAAATAATCGTGCATGAAAATGATCGAGATTGTCAGCGAATATTGTGGAGATTCTCGACAAGTGAACCGATTCAGGAATTCAGACTCAATACCGTCACGTATGGCGAAACCAGCTCGGCGTACCTAGCGTTGAGATGCATACGCGTACTCGCGAAAGAGTCAGAACACGAATTTCCGTTAGTATCACGAATGTTATCGGAGCAAACTTACGTCGACGATATTTTAGCAGGCGCGGATAGTCCCGACGAAGCCGCGTTATTACAGGAACAGATTACCACAACACTCAAGACAGGCGGATTCGAGACGCACAAATGGTGTTCCAACAACAAAGAGGTTCTAGCCAAGATACCACACAAGTCGAGGGAAGAGAAGCACCGTCACATGGACACAAGCGAAACGATCAAGACATTGGGGCTCATATGGAACCCAGACAACGACCAATTCCAATTTCATGTACATGGACATGAAGAAGTAGCCACGAAGCGAGAGATTTTGTCGGCGATAAGCAAAATCTTCGATCCGATCGGATTGATCGGACCAGTATTAACAGCGGCCAAGATTATCATGCAGGAGACTTGGCGAACAGGATGTCAATGGGATGAATCACTGCCAGAAGCACTCGAGAAAAAATGGAAGCAATTTCGTCAGGATCTGGCCGCCGCAAAGACGTTATACATTCCAAGACGTGCAATCGCTTTCGAACATATAAGAAGAATAGGCCTACAAGGATTTTGCGATGCGTCTGAGCACGCTTATGGAGCATGCCTGTACCTTCAGGTCGAGGATAGGGACGGCGTACATGCAGCTAGGTTGCTGTGCTCAAAGTCAAGGATAGCGCCACTCAGACGCATCTCCATTCCTAGATTGGAACTATGCGGAGCAGTTCTGCTAGCCCGATTGATGTTCAACGTTCAACGAGCCTTGCAAATACAATTCGACGATGTGCAAGCATGGTCCGATTCTCAGGTCGCACTATGTTGGATTCGTGGGGATCCCTCAAGATGAAAAGGTTTCGTAGCTAATCGCGTCAACAAAATCATCGAACTATTACCCGCAGAACATTGGAATCATGTGAAAGGAACGGAGAATCCTGCAGATATGATGTCGCGTGGAACGACTTTACAACAACTGAAGGAATCTGAGCTCTGGTGGTCCGGTCCACCATGGATGAGAGGAAAAGCGGCGAGCATCAAGGACAATGAGGACTGCGAGCAAATAGAAGAAATTACCAAAGAAGTTGAAAAAGAGGCGCAGGCATCCAAAATGGCTTGCAACCTAGTCAGCAGGAAGAATTCCGTACTACAAGAATTAATAAACAAGTTCTCCTCGATAACCAAGATGGAACGAGTATTGGCACACTGCATTCGATTCACGAGGAATCTTCGCAAATTCACAGGAGAACGAAAAACATTGAGCCTATCCGCCAGTGAGGTGAACGAAGCACACCTCCTCCTGATACGACATGTACAGGCGAGCGAGCTCGCCAACGAGATAGCAAACTTGAGAAAAAATCACGAGTTGAACGCCAGCAGCAAGATTCTCCAATTACAGCCTTTTTTAGACAAGCAGGGCATCCTTAGGGTGGGAGGCAGGTTGCACCATACACCTTGGGAATTCGAACGAAAACACCCCATTATCCTGCCCGATCGAAACAGATTTTCAAGACTATTGTTCGTGAGGGAACATCAACGATTGTTGCACGCTGGTCAACAGCTGCTATTAGCATCTATAAGAGAGAAATATTGGCCTCTTAGAGGACGAGATTTAGCCAGACGCACATGCCGCGAATGCGTACGATGTTTCCGAGCACAACCGCCAGCAATGCATCAGATCATGGGATCTCTGCCCCGTGATAGGGTCAATCCGGATCGCGCATTTGCCATAGTGGGTATTGACTTCGCTGGCCCAATTGCGACTCTGATCAGCAAAGGTCGAGGCAGAAGGACCCACAAATCATACATCGCGTTATTCATTTGCCTATCCACTCGAGCTATCCACCTAGAAGCCGCAAGTGAGCTCAGCACCGCGGCGTTCATAGCGACCTTAAAAAGATTTGTGGGAAGAAGAGGACGACCACTCAAAATCTACAGTGATAACGCGAAGAACTTTGTCGGTGCTAATAAGGAACTCCAGGAGTTACGCAAATTCGTTAATAATCAAGTCCAAGGAGGATTTGGCAATGAACTCGCCAATGAAGGCATAGAGTGGAGCTTTATACCACCTCACTCACCACACATGGGAGGTATCTGGGAAGCGGGCGTCAAGTCTTGTAAACACCATCTGAAAAGGGTGATGGGAAATTCGCATTTCACATTCGAGGAATTCACAACAGTACTTATCCAGATCGAGGCATGTGTCAACTCGAGGCCTTTATGCCCATTATCCGCAGATCCCTCTGACCTACAGCCTCTCACACCAGCGCACTTCATCGCAGGAGGACCACTGACCAGCCTTCTTGAAGCGAACATGATAGAGACCAAACTCAATCGCCTCAATCGATGGCAACTTGTGCAGCGTACCGTCCAGCATTTTTGAAAACGGTGGTCGACTGAATACATCGCCAATTTACAAAACCGAACGAAATGGAAAGGAAAACAACCCAATCTATAAATGAACGACTTAGTTTTGATACGAGACGACAATGCACCCCCATTGAAATGGAAATTAGGACGAGTAATCGAGCTACATCCCGGACACGACGGTTTCATCCGAGTGGTCACGATCCGTACAAGAAACGGGATCTACAAACGATCTGTAGTCAAACTATGCAAATTACCCGTCAACGAGGATGAGTAAATTAGCTTGCCTAATCGGTGGGCGGCTTATGTTGAGAGCTATACCGATCATCCACTCGACACGTGTGATTCGACGCAAGATAACTTATCGACTGCGTCGCCCAGCGAGCGACATCGCATTGATTAAGAGCGAACTATATATAGACAATCTATTGTAACGTATTCATTAAGTGTATACTGTAAGGGAATAAACTAAGCTTTATTCAGTGGAATCGAGTCTCCAGTTCAATTCGAAACATTGGTCCTTCGAGCCGGATAGGCTAAGGAAATCGTGAAATACAGTCCACAAGAAGCAAGGTCAAGGAATCGCGCACGACGCGCGAACAATCGCAAGTACACCGAAGTGAGGTTATACGCACACCGGCATGGGTGAGATAGAGAAACTTCACAAGAGACGAGGGGCAATCAAGGCCAAATTGACGAGACATGATCGTTTCATATTGAAACTGTTTTGGAAAATGTTTCGAACATTTGTTGTTTATTAAACACCAATCTCCACATGGCCCATGAATCATATGTTTCATTACAACTTTATGTAAATTTTCATTTTCATCAGGATTAGGAATTTCTGCTGAAATAAATCTATCCACTGCTTCAGGATTTAATATCTAATAATTTTGTTTCAAAGTAACTAACAAATGTATGTGTGGCAATCCACATTTTTGAAATTCTATCACATAAACATATGCGAGAACTTCTCCAAAAAATTTTTGTCTAACGATAATATCAATCAAATAATCTTTTTTTATATTAATTACACGAGCACAGATATCTGATCTATCCGCAGGTTGTTGATTTGGAAGTAAATTTTCTCTAATTTTGTGAGAGGTTGTTTTTATTATTTACATGTAAGATTTTTATGTTCATAGGTATAGACAAGCAGACATAAATGTCACTATGATTCATAGACCAATAGGAAACGATCTTAAGTTTGGTAGATGGCGGTACGAGACGTGACTCTAAACGCGCCAATTTGGATTGAAAGTCATAGTAATAAATAGATCTGGTTTTCCATTTTCTAACAATAGCCATCGCATCTTGATAATGCTGCAACATATTACGAGGTGAACCTACAAACGTCGATGGAAGTATAATCATTTTTCCTATATGAGCATCATTATTATTAGCAGCGTTTGCCAAATAATCAATTAATCCTTGATAACTTTCAGCTCGTAATTATTTTTGATTTTGTTTGCAATAATTAATTCTATCTTTTTCAATTTTAACATAATTTTCTACAAGCCATTGTTGAAATTTGCCCAAAATAAAAATATTAAAATCATCACGTATAGCTATTCGATATTTCACGTAAGCAGATCTACTAACTCGTTTGTTACTATTTTTACATAAATCATAAATTACCATGCTAACCTTGATTACCATATAGATAATACAATGGATAAATCCATGATTCACTTGTTGTAACTTCTTGTTACTTTTATTATAAATTATAACATATGTTTCTGGAATTTCTCCATCTGCAGTAGTAGAAAAAACAGCTGCTACTTCATTCACTCTTTGTATGTTATATCTTATATCGACCACGATCAAAATACCTTTTTTTGTTAAAAATCCTAATTGTAATTCATGTATATTATGATTTTCTGTTTGCTGTTGTACTTGAATTTCTTCATGTATCATTCGATATGATTGAGCGAAAATATTATTTGTATGTATTATATTATCTATTAAACGTAAGATTTCTTCATCAAGGTTCGAATTTTGATGTAATCGACATTCTATTGCTTCATTATCATCTACAATGAAAAGTTGACCGTAACTTGGCATTTCGTTAGATGTGGGATATAACGCAGTGTTACGTATTTTTATTGAGATTTTCTCCGTATTTTGAGTCAATGCATTTAAGCAATTTACTCGGGGATCGGAGATTAGGTTGTGCGGTTAATAATGTTCACTGGGAAG
>NW_017299487.1:5035-5460 GCF_001594075.2 Trachymyrmex cornetzi
GCTATTGGCAGCGACAGTCGCAACAATCCCTCGGATACTCGTATATATGTACTTGAATATATGTAATAAAGTGAGACGCAGAGCAGAGATTAGGTTTCAGCGATTTGATGTATATAATGTTTTCGTAATAAAAAGAAAAATATAAGAGTGAAACAGAACAATAAAAAGGAAAATATGGAGTGTATTTCTGAGGAAGCGCGAGGATAGTTCTTACCTTGATCAAGTTAATTTCTGACCAAAACTGTATGTAAGAATGAAATGGAATACTAAACTGAATTAACTGTGTCGAACTGAATTAAAAAGAATTAACTGTGTCGAACTGAACTAAAAAGAATTAACTGCGCGTGTAACTAAACTAAGCTGAATTAACTGTGTCTCGACTGCTTTTGAGAGCTCCTTTTATATTTTGGAAATGAATGTGGGAG